>NC_058082.1:246726010-247026010 GCF_014858855.1 Bufo gargarizans
AGATAAAATAAAATAAAACAAAGCCCCCATAGTAATAACATACATACTACAGATCAGAGGACAAGCAATCCAGAATATATATATACACCAAAAGGATACCAAAATGCAGAAAACACACACCACCATCGCCAGCAGGCAGGTGGGTGAGATACTTAACTGCGTGGCAGCAGCAAAGAAAGAGGAGGAAGGACTTGAGAGGAGTTCCCTTTATACTGTGGCTAGGAGGTGGGGCTATTCGCCCATTGGAAGATTATGTTATTGAATTTCTTTGCTGCTGTGTGGTTCAGTAAAGAAAGGGTTAAGCAATAGTGATGAGCGGCAGGGGTCATATTCGAATTCGCGATATTTCGCAAATATTTTTTAGAATATTCGTCGAATATTCGAAAATGCGAAATTTCGCAATTTTTTTTACTCGAAAAATCGGCAAGGTAATGATTGTGTAATATGCGAATTTTCGGATTAAAATTTTTATTGCGATTTTTTCAACTTACAACTATTAGACAAAGAAGATTATAGCACTATATTAGCTAAATTGCTCTATATTCGATTTTTTTTCGAATATTCGCTATATTGCTATAACTTAGTTTTTTCGAATATTCGTAATATTCTAAAACAAGAATATATAGCAATATAGTGAATATTCGAAAAAACTAATATAGAGTAAAATTCGCAAACACTACTGCTCCTAAAGTCAAGTATATTGCAGCCTTCTTATTGGCCCACAAGCTAGAAGCAGGGAGGGATCATGTGTACTGATTAAAAAAATAAAATAAATCGAATAAAAAAAGAAAAAGGAAAAAAATTATAAATCGAATATTAGAAAATACTCGCCTCCGTGTCTTGAAATAAAATTATTGCAGAGCTAGCATAGTGGGGGAGGTAAAGGTGTAAGAGTTGAACAGAAAGATAAAACTGGCTTTTGCATTCAGAATGGATTGGATAGGGTAAATGCTAGAGAGTAGAACACCCTCTAGCAGGCAGTTACAGTAATCAAGATGAGAATTCTTGATGCTCTCAAAAAGAGATAAAATATAAAATATTGTAGTTTGATTCCTTTTAATGGCTAACTAAAATAAATGATCAAAGTTTTGGCTGTTTCCACAGTAAGTAAATTCATCAGATTCTGGAAACTTTTTGAAGTAGATATGGCATAGATGTATAACTAATTCAATTTCAGGCTACATTCACATGCTGTCTATTTTTCAACCATCTTTGGATCTTTTTTTGGTTGTCTGTCCATTTTAGGCTACTTTCACACTAGCGTTCGTCGGTCCGCTCGTGAGCTCCGTTTGAAGGGGCTCACGAGCGGACCCGAACGCAGCCGTCCAGCCCTGATGCAGTCTGAATGGAGCGGATCCGCTCAGACTGCATCAGTCTGGCGGCGTTCAGCCTCCGCTCCGCTCGCCTCCGCACGGACAGGCGGACAGCTGAACGCTGCTTGCAGCGTTCGGGTGTCCGCCTGGCCGTGCGGAGGCGTGCGGATCCGTCCAGACTTACAATGTAAGTCAATGGGGACGGATCCGTTTGAAGATGCCACAATATGGCTCAATCTTCAGGCGGATCCGTCCCCCATTGACTTTACATTGAAAGTCTGGACGGATCCGTACGAGGCTATTTTCACACTTAGCTGTTATATGCTAAAATAATGCAGACGGATCCGTTCTGAACGGAGCCTCCGTCTGCACTATTATGATCGGATCCGTTCAGAACGGATCCGATCGAACGCTAGTGTGAAAGTAGCCTCAATAGCCGTTTGCATCTTTTTTTTTCAATTTCATTGGCTTTTTTAAATTTAAATCCCAACCCCTCCAGTATACATAATGTCCCCCATAGTGGCCACCAACCTTAATAATGCCCCCCAGGTGGGCCACAGCAGTAATAATGCCCCTCATAATGGTCCCAAATGGTAATATTCTCACCCAATAGTGTCCCCCAGCAGTAATAATGTGCAGCATTTTTTCTATGCTGAAAAAACCAAAAACAAAAAAATCTACACAACCCATCCACTTGCATGCACAGGGACAATCGTTTTTCACTTGATGCAGAAGTACCTCCACACCCAGCGTTATGACGTCACCATGGACTTCCACCAATCATAATGGGAGCACATGATGATGTAATTACTCTAGGAACGACGCACCTTCTGTATTAAGAGAGTAGCGACTGCCTCTAGGTGAGCAAGTGGATAAGGTAAGTATTTTTTATATTTTAACCCCTAAAGGCCCTTTTCATTAGTGTACTTGTTTTTAAGGACCATTAGATGGGTCACTCCTGTCTAGTGGCCGTTAAAACAGTCCTATTTATTTCAATGAATAGGACTGCCAAAAATAGGACATGCTGTATTTTTTGACGGCCGCTATTTACTGACCCCAAAAAAAAATGGCCATGTGAATAGCCCCATTGACCTAGGTTCTAAAAACAACCGTGTGACGACCATTGCAAAAATGGCCTTCACATGGTGAATGTAACCTAAGGAGAAAAAGACTAACCAGAGTCAAACACCCCCTGCTGCTGGTATGTGTTGAGGTAGCACTGCTATGGTGGCTGCTGCAGCAGGGAGGTGTCACAGAGCCTTCTCCAGAACCAGGGAGCAGGCTGGGGAGAGTTCCCCAGCTGGGGACTGTGAGATAGTCACAGCAACTGTGGGCTGCAGATGATAATGCAGCTTACTAGAAGTGGTATGTGAAAGTTCCCCAAAAGATTGTGCCACAGTCCAGTCCCAGAGGCAAAGGCTGCAGACCAGGCCTGAAAAAAAAAAAAAAAAAAAAAAAAAAAAAAGATTAATATTGGTGGAAAGCTTCAGGGGAACAAGTGAGGAGCTAGACTTATAAGATAACTCCAGTCGCCCTGTAAAAAAGTGCAGTAACATCCTTGGTCATTACAGTATCACACACTGAAATTTAAATTCAGTTTCATCATCAGCTATGAGTCTGTCCATTCTTGGTGTAAGTGAATTATCGCAGTAGGACAAATACTTATTTTTATATACAGCACATTCTGAAAGTCTTCATACACTTTCACTTTTTTCACATTTTGTTGCAGTCTTGGTGTTGAAAAAAAAATAATTTGTTTCCCCCATAAATCTGCGCTACCTAATAATGAGAAAGTGAAAGCTAAATATTAGAAATGTTTGCAAACTTATTATTAAAAAAAATTGTCCACCTATGGTAAATTTAGTTGACTGGACAAGGTTTCATAGCTGACAATGCATATCGGAGCAAAAACCAAGTGCTGGTAGACCTCAGAGACATGATTGTGTGGAGGCACAGATCTGGAGAAGCATTTCTTCTGCACTGAAAGTTTCCAAAAGAACAGTGGCCTCCATAATTCCTAAATGGAAGAAGTTTGAAACAACCAGGGGCTCTTCCTAGAGCTAGCCGCGAATATTTAGAATATAGTGATATATATTCGTATTATCGAATATTTTAGATTTATTTTCATCTGAACCCATTATACCCTCCCTGCTTCTTGCTTGTGGGCCAATGAGAAGGCTGCAATGTCTTTGTCTGAGCTTAGCAACATCCCTAGCAACCAATAGGAAAGTTGCCTGCCCCTTACTATATAAGAACCTCCCCAGCAGCCATTTTCTGCAGTTTTTTAAAGTTCTGAGAGAGACAGCAGTGTCATTGCTGTGCTCTGTGCTTCCCACTCATTACATTAGATAGTTAGTTAGCTTATATATATAATACAGATAGTTAGTGGGAGATAGTCAGTTTAGGTTAGATCATGATATAGTGTAACTGAGGTTCTGCTGTCCATACATCCATGCTACAGACATAGTGATGTCACAAGTTCACAGCAATACATAGTGCACCAATCAGTAATATGTAGTCAGACCTGCTAAAATGTTAAGTTTCACTTATTGCGCCAAAATATTTGCATCTTTAGTGCTGATTAGCAAAATCGCAAATATATTGGAGCACTCTATCGGCATATAAAGCCATTTTTATGTTCTGCCGTGCCAACTATTTTATCCAGTCTCAGGAATCTTCTAGCAGCTTTGAAAATGTAGCAAAAGTGACCCATGCCTATATTGCGCGCGCATTATGCGAATATTACATTGACAACTTTTGCAATCAAGAAAATAATATCGAATTCGCGAATATATGATGAATATTCTACAGATTATTGAAAATTCGAATATTGCTTCTGACGCTCTTTATTGGTGACCAAGAACCCAAAGGTCCCTCTCGCTGAGCTCCAAAGATCGTTTGTGTCGATGGGAGAAATTTCCAGAAGGTCAGTCATCACTGCAGCATTCTACCAATGTCGGCTTTATAGCAGAGTGGCCACAAAGAAGCCTCTCCTGAGTAAAAGACAGATGTAAGCCCATCTGCAGTTTGCAAAAAAATTACCTAAAGGACTCCCAGACTATGAGAAACAAGGTTCTTGAACTTTTTGGCCACAATTCTAAGTGTAATGCCTGGAGGAAACCGGGTACTACTCATAACCTGCCCAGTACCCACAATGAAGCATGGTGGTGGCAACATCATGCCGTGGGGGTGTTTTTTTTTTAGCAACTAGGACAAGGAGACTGGTCAGGGTTGAGAGAAAGCTGAATAGGGCAACATACAGAGATATTCTTAGGGCTCATGCACACAAACGTATTTTCTTTCCGTGTCCGTTCTGTTGGAAGTTACTTCGTGTGCATTCTGTTTCCATAATTCCGTTTCGCTAAAAAATAGAACATGTCCTATTATTGTCCGCATTACGGACAAGGATAGTACTGTTCTATTAGGGGCCAGCTGTTCTGTTCTGCAAATACGGAATGCACATGGACGTCATCCGTATTTTTTTGCAGATCCGTGTGCATTAGCCCTTAATGAGAACCTGATCCAGAGTACTCTGGATCTCGGACTAGGCTGAAAGTTCACCATCAAAAAGACAATGACCATAAGCACACAGCTAAGGCTACTTTCACACTAGCGTTCGATCGGATCCGTTCTGAACGGATCCGATCATATTAATGCAGACGGAGGCTCCGTTCAGAACGGATCCGTCTGCATTAAAATGGCAAAAAAAAGCTAAGTGTGAAAATAGCCTCGGACGGATCCGTCCAGACTTTCAATGTAAAGTCAATAGGGGACGGATCCGCTTGAAGATTGAGCCATATTGTGGCATCTTCAAACGGATCCGTCCCCATTGACTTACATTGTAAGTCTGGACGGATCCGCACGCCTCCGCACGGCAAGGCGGACACCCGAACGCTGCAAGCAGCGTTCAGCTGTCCGCCTGTCTGTGCGGAGGCGAGCGGAGCGGAGGCTGAACGCCGCCAGACTGATGCAGTCTGAGCGGATCCGCATCCATTCAGACTGCATTAGGGCTGGACGGAAGCGTTCGGGTCCGCTCGTGAGCCCCTTCAAACGGAGCTCACGAGCGGACCG
Source organism: Bufo gargarizans (assembly GCF_014858855.1). Lineage (NCBI taxonomy): Eukaryota > Metazoa > Chordata > Amphibia > Anura > Bufonidae > Bufo > Bufo gargarizans. The sequence goes on from NC_058082.1 coordinate 246,731,395, forward strand.
ACGAACGCTAGTGTGAAAGCAGCTTAAGACAACACAGGAGTGGCTTATGGACAACTCTGTGAATGTCCTTGAGTGGCCCAGCCAGAGCCCTGACTTGAACTCAATTTAATATCTCTGGAGAGACCTGAAAATAGCGGTTTACTGACAGTACCCATATAACCAGTTTTCACATTGTCATTATGGTGTGTGGAGTCCAGAATGATGGAGAAAAAGTTGAATTTGTTTTTATTTTAGCACAAAGTTTCAAGATAACAAAATGTGAAAAAAGTGAAAGGGTCTGAAGACTTTCCGAATCCATTGTATAACATTCAAATTCTGAAAATCACATTATCTTCTCTGTTACCACAGTTTCAAAGCAAACAGAGAAGATTGCCAGAAGGACTATAAGGTAAAATGATTTGCTGAAAAGAAAGTGAAGAAGTCAGGAAGTTTAAGCAACTTTAGAGTAGTTTGCATTATACATTTGTCTTCACTGCATCACACTGATAGCAGTACTTAAAGGAGATATTTGACAGTAATAGTGAAATGGCTTACCCAGCAGCACAGTGTTCTCTATGTCAAACTGATTTCCACCTCCATACCAAGTTTTCATTAGTTCCTGGGATGTGTTTAACATAAAGCAAAAAATACACTGGTGTACAATGGTGCTTGAAAGTATGTGAACCCTTCAAAATGTTCTATATTTCTGCATACATTTGACCTGAAACTATATCACAAAAGTCCTAAAAGTAGATAAAGATAACCAAATTAACTCTTTCCTGATGTCCGCCGTATATGTGCAGCAGAAGTCAGGTCTTTAACCCTAAGTTCACACCTGAGCGTTTTACAGCGCGTTCCTACGCGCTGTAAAACGCTCAACAAGGAGAAACCAATGCTTCCCTATGGGAATGGTTCTCACCTGGGCGTTTTACAGCGCGTACGATCGCGCTGTAAAACGCCCGACGCTCAAACAAGTTCTTGAGCTTTTTTGGGGGCGTTTGTCGCACGTTTTGGCCTTAGACTCATTGGACAACACTGCAGTCAATCACACAAACGCGCGTCAAACGCGCGTTTACTATTGCAAAAACGCGCATAAAAACGTGGGACAAATACGCGCGTAAAACGAGCGTCTCAGAAACGCTCAGGTGTGAACTCAGGGTAAGATGGCCCTTGCTCCAGTACACAGCAGGAGCCATAGCCACCAGGTCTCACAAGGCAGGCACCCAAGGCTAATGATGTCAGCAATTGGTGATAACACTGATTGCAGTCATTTAACCCCTCAGATGCCATAGTCAATTGTGACCACGGCATCTGAGACAGCTTTCTCCAGGAGCCCTGTATTCCTGGAGAAGGAATGTTCCCCCACATGGTGATAGGGGGAGATGTTCATTTCATGTGATAACCTCAGTCCCTGAAGGATCCAAAGCTATCACAGCAGTAGTGCCTATGGAGGTCTGCAGGTGGCAGAGCTGCATAGGAACTTAGCGTAACTCCTATCAACTTCAATGGTAATTCATTGAAGTCTATAGGACAAGTGATTTAACATTTGCTTGTTAAAGTCCCCTAAGTGGACTTCAAATATGTGGAAAAAAAAGTTAAAAATGTTTATAAAATATAAAAACTGTAATGCAAAATAAAATAAAGATCATATATGGCAAGTTCGAGTTCAGGTTAGGGGTTTAAGGGAATTACGTAATGGATTCCGTTCTCACAGAATCCATCACGTAATTCAATGCCGACATGCCGCATAATACTAGTGTATGGCCAGCCCCGAGGGTTCCATTCTGCTAGCCATACACTTGTATTGTTATGGCATGCAAAACAGAATCCCTCTAAAGGCATTCTGTTTGGCATGCTGGCATTGAATTACGTTATGGATTCAACGAAATCCATTACGCAATTACTTAAAGCCCAAACCCGATATCAAACTTGAATCTGCCAAAAGGCAGGTTCGCTCAGCTCTAATTGAAATATATGTATATAAATGTATTTATCCTGTACAGTAAATGGAGATTCACTTCATTCTTTTAGCTTCATCCCCCCCCAAAAAATGCCTAAAAAGTGCCTGTTTTGCTGCATCTGGGCCAGGAGGGCTTTCCATCATTGATGGAATAATGAATTCTGAATTATACGTGCAAATTCTAAAATAAACTGTCAGTACATCTGTCCATGAGCTGAATCACAAGCGAATATGGATCATGATGCAAGAGCATGACCCTAAGAACACAAATCATTCTACCAAATAATCTAATATATAAAGCTGAATGTATGTATATATGTCCTGTAAAGGAATCCACATAGTCACATTTACAATCACAAAATTTGGCACACAGGTACATCTGGGGTCCAGTAAGGTTTTAGACAGGGTCTCAGCACGTACCATTCCTGAGATATTCCCAAAAAATGCTAATATGGCACCATCACCTGACATACCAATAGAAGCCTGCAGGTCTTTCTCCTCATATCCCAACTGCCATACACAAGGTTACTTTAACCTTAGTCTCCACCAGAGATGAGTGAATCGAACCTGACGAAGTGGAATTCGATCAGAATTTCAGGAATTATTCGATTCGCACCGAATCCGAATTTCCTCACGCTTCGTGGTAACGAATCGCATTTTATCCTAAATTGGCTGCTGCACATGTTAGATCATGGAGCAAGGAACTCTGTAAACGAGGGATCACCCACAATGCCATGAATGCAGCCAATCAGCAGCCAGGGGCTTATTAGCCATTGTGTGTTGAAGTGAGAAAAATACAGCCCTTTTTGGCGTGTAATAGTGGGGAAAAATAAAAAGGGCTTATTAGCCGTTGCGTGGTGAAGGGAGAAAATTACAGCCCTTTTTGGCGTGTGTTAGTGGCCAAAAAAAGTTTTATTTGCCGTTACCGGCGCAGTTATATGTAAAACCTTTTTTGTCGTGTATTAGTGGGGAAAAAAAGGGGCTTATTAGCCGTTGTGTGGTGAAGTGAGAAAATTAAAGCCCTGTTTGGCGTGTATTAGTGTAAAAAAAAATATATTATTTGCCGTTTACTGCCGCAGTTTTATGTTCTAAAGACTTTTTTCATTGTGTATTTGTGGGGGGGAAAAAGGGGCTTATTAGCCGTTGTGTGGTGAAGTGAGAAAATTAAAGCCCTTTTTGGCGTGTATTAGTGGCAAAAAAAGTATTATCTTTCCGTTCACGGCTGCAGTTATATGTTCTGAAGCCTTTTTTTTGCGTGTATTAGTGGGGGGGAAAAGGGACTTATTAGATGTTATGTGGTGAAGTGAGAAAATTAAAGCCCTTTTTGGTGTGTGTTAGTGGGGAAAAAAAGGGGCTTATTAGCCGTTGTGTGGTGAGGTGAGAAAATTACAGCACTTTTTGGCCTGTAATTATTTCCTTTTTATTTATTTTTTTGATCTAACAGTATGTCAGACAGAAAAATTACATAGTTAACAGGGCCGTCTTTAATATTGATTGGACTCTGGGCAAGAATTTACTTGGGCCCCCTGGATACTGCCTTCCCACACCCTAGCATGCAATCAGGCCCTCCACCACAACACACACACACAAAAAAAAAAGACACCAGAACTACTACATTTAGCTGTTGTGGTTCTGGTGACTATAGTGTCACTTAACCTCTTAAGGACTCAGGTATTCAAAACTGATTTTACAAACTTCGTTAACCCTTTAGGTGTTCCACAAGAATTAATGGAAAATAGAGATACAATTTAAAAATTTCACTTTTTGGGCATTTTAATAATTTTTTCCCAGTTACAAAGCAAGGGTTAACAGTCAAACCAAACTCAATGTTTATGGCCCTGATTCTGTTGTTTACCCTGGTTTCACACCTGAGCATTTCTGAGACGCGCGTTTTAACGCGCGTTTAACGCGCGTTTTTATGCGCGTTTTTTGCAATAGTAAACGCGCGTTTGACGCGCGTTTCTGTGATTGACTGCAGTGTTGTCCAATCAGCAAATATCCCTGTGTATATGAAGTTTGGCCAATCCTAGCGCATTGGAGGTGTGAAATTCCATGTGTGTTGGTAGAGTGTGTGGTTTGGAGTCATGGAATGTTATAGACGGCGACGTGTTGCGGCACTTGTTGCAGCTATCCACCTGGAACGCTTGAGGAGAAGGCGGGACAGCAGGCGACGTTTCTGGGTCCATCCTGTTATTGCAAATAGACAGGAGAGGGGCCAGTTCTGGGCACTGTATGCCAACCTCCGTGCCCATGAGGACCAGTTTTTTGACTACACCAGGATGTCCATCCACAGGTTAGTACGTATACGTGGTTGCAATGTTTTTTCAATGGTTAAGCTAAGTGTTTTGTGCTTTTTGTATTGTTAACCATGAACATTTTATTGTTTCCCAGCTTTGACGAGCTCCTGGTGCTGTTGTCCCCTCATTTGCAGCGTCAGGACACCTTCATGCGGGACTGCATCCCACCAGTGGAAAGACTGGTCATTACTTTGCGGTAAGTAGCCTATTATTGTGGCCATTTAAACCATTTGCAGTGTGTTGTGCCATGATCTGAGTTTCGCCCTGTTTCTCTTGCTGTTTGTGACGTATGAGTGTTTGTGCGGGGGGTATGTGATGTGTATGTTGTCAACGTGTGGCATAGATATCCCATACATGCATCATGTATACACATTTGGCCATATTTTACCCCTCACTTTCCAAAAATAGTCCAAACAGTTGTTTAAATTTTTTTTTTACTTTGGTGAATGTATTCACATCATACATTTCAAAATAAAATGTGTTTAAACTGTTTTACAAACAAAGGAGCAATGTAGTAAAAATAACATATAAATATGACCAACAATTTTCAAGATAAGTGCCCTTTTTGGCTCCCAAACCCTTGAGCCGGAGAATTTCCCTCTTCTCCGTTTATCAAAGGGTTTCATATTGCGGCCCAGAAAACTCTGCCTCGGGATCCCGCCGTGTCTCTCTGGCTCTGCGAGACTGATTGGCGGGTGGCATTTCAGTGGTGGTGATGGTGGAGGTGCTTGGGCCCGTGCTTGAAGAGGGATATGGGTATGATGTGTGTTGTGTCTGCCATGTCTCAAGAGGGTGTTGTATGTTACTTTGTGTGTATGTGTGTGCTGGGTATGTGTGAGGGTGTTGTTGTGCATGTTGGGGATGTAGTGGGCCATATTGTGGGGCATATTGTGGGCAATATTGTGCCCCATATTGGTGGCCATATTGTGGTGGCTGCTGTGGTGGCTGCTGTGGTGGCTGCTGTGGGGGATGCTGTGGGGGATGCTGTGGGGGATGCTGTGGGGCAGTGCTAGACGTTGCTAGCTCGTAAGGGAGGCAATACTTGTCTATGGTGTTAGTCACCTCCTCCCTTACTTTGGTGATCAGATGTCTCGGCACATGCAGCATTTTCTCCTCTAGACTCAGGAGAAAATATGCGTCGCTGCTAAGTTTGGGCACAGGATGTGCCAGGGCATCTAGGCAGCCGATTAGGCGGTCCTCCTGTCTCTCCGTTCTCCTCCTTTTATGTCTGGTCTGCCGAGTTGCCTCTGGTACGGCTTGGACAGTCTGCATGGGGCTGACGAAAGTCGGAGTGGGGGGGGGGGCTGGAGGACTCATTGGCCCCATAGATGGGCCCGGCTCACTGTCCATTGTGCCCTCGTCCTCTTCCTCATCAGCTTGCGCCTGGCTGGGTTCCCAGCTACTATCGGTGCTGTGAAGTGGAAAATATAGGTAAGTATGTTCCCCATATGAAATTGAATGTATGTAATGTCATACCACATCCTCTCCTCACTGTGTATGCCCTTGACTCACCTCCGCATTTCGGTGCACGATAGGCCACTGAGTGCCCATATACAAGAACAGGGATGGTGATGCTGCGTCCCTCTAGCTGTTGCTAAAAAACCCAAGTCCATGCATGCCTGCACAGGCTCCAGCAAGTAAAATACAGGGCAGCATTTGTGGAGGTGGCGTTTGACAACAGCTGGAGGGCTGCAGGTAGAGCTGGCCAGGGCTATGACATATAGTTGGTACACCACTGCACACAAGGAGTTTACTTTCACTTTACAACACACATGGAAATACCTTTTCCCTGTTTCACTGTCTTGGTTAAACTGCTCCAATCTGGCCAGATGCTTTTATGTCTGGTCTGCCGAGTTGCCTCTGGTACGGCTTGGACAGTCTGCATGGGGCTGACGAAAGTCGGAGTGGGGGGGGGGCTGGAGGACTCATTGGCCCCATAGATGGGCCCGGCTCACTGTCCATTGTGCCCTCGTCCTCTTCCTCATCAGCTTGCGCCTGGCTGGGTTCCCAGCTACTATCGGTGCTGTGAAGTGGAAAATATAGGTAAGTATGTTCCCCATATGAAATTGAATGTATGTAATGTCATACCACATCCTCTCCTCAATGTGTATGCCCTTGACTCACCTCCGCATTTCGGTGCACGATATCAGAAAAGACATTTGTGCTGCATGCACATAACTAGAGCGTCCGCCTGGGGAGGATCCGCTCCTCTGCTCCTTTTGTTTGCGGCGATGGCGGATAAAGGCGTCTTTCAGGCTTTTCCATTTGCCTTTGATAGTGTTGACTATGAAAAAGGAAAAAAAAAGCATCCGTTAATATCTCTTTATTTTCTTACATTTGTTTCAGGTATTTAGCTACCGGACAGTCATTGGCCAGTCTCCACTTTGCCTTTCTCATTGGGAAGTCCACAGCCAGCATGATCATCCGTGAAACCTGCGTGGCAATTTGGGACGTCCTTCATCCTGCTGTGATGGCCCAACCACAGAAGGAGGACTGGCTGCAAATTGCGGATCTGTTTTTCCAATCCTGCAATTTCCCAAACTGTGTCGGCGCAATAGACGGGAAGCATATCCGCGTTCAGAAGCCCATAAGGAGCGGGAGTCAATTTTTTAATTATAAAAAATATTTTTCTTTTGTTCTTTTTGCGGTGGCTGATGCAAACTATTGCTTCCGATACATTGATGTGGGGTCCTACGGCAGCAGCTCAGACTCCGCTGTTTTCGGGCATTCGGCCTTTGGGCAAATGCTCAATAATAATGAGCTGGACCTCCCGGGGAACACCACACTGCCTGGGACCACTTTTCCCGCTATGCCCTTCGTTTTTGTGGGGGACGAGGCCTTTGCGCTGGGGGAGCATCTGATGAGGCCGTACTCCAGCCGGGGACTCTCCATTGCCAGGCGTGTATTTAATTATCGGCTGACAAGGGCACGCAGGGTGGTGGAGTGCGCCTTTGGGATTTTAGCGAACAAATGGCGCTTTCTCCATTCGCCCATTTATTTAAAATTGGAGACCGCTATCTTGGCCGTGAAGGCAGCGTGTGCTCTGCACAATTTTGTACGTCTACGGGATGGGTTTAATTTCGAAGATTCCCTCAGCCATTCGTTGGAGAGTCGGAATCAGAGCGGTGGGCGTGGGACCCGGCACGGTGCAGCTGTCCGGGACCACTTCAACACATATTTTGTGAGCCCACATGGGGCGTTACCATGGCAGTTGGAAGCCATCTAAGTTTCTGTTCATTTATATTTTTTGTCAGAAAAGTGTGTTTACATATTATTTGATTTTCTAATTTGTTTGATTATGACTAGGGCTAAATGAAAAATTTGGAAACGATCTTTTGTGCATTTGTTTTTTATTTTTCCTATATAGTGCCCCTTGAGGATGCCCCTATAGTGGCCATCAATAGTCGCCCATTAACAAGGGTTTAGAAATATGGGCGAAATTATGTGTCCCATTTAAGTGGCCAATACTCGGCCAGTAGAATATAAGCCACGGAGGGTGAAATAACGGATCCCATCAAGGTGCCCAATACTGGCACGTTACAAACCCAAACACCTAACATATGCCTTGCCACCCATAGCCCACAAACAGTCTCATTCTAAAAAATACACAATATCAATAACAACTGCAAATTGATCATACTGGCCCATTGCATTGTACCAGAATGTGGGGGAGGGTGAACCAGGACAGTACTAAAAAATAAAGGGGCGAGGGGACACTATTACAACATGTAATGTGCACATTATTCTTTGTAAACTAAGGCCACTGAGTGCCCATATACAAGAACAGGGATGGTGATGCTGCGTCCCTCTAGCTGTTGCTAAAAAACCCAAGTCCATGCATGCCTGCACAGGCTCCAGCAAGTAAAATACAGGGCAGCATTTGTGGAGGTGGCGTTTGACAACAGCTGGAGGGCTGCAGGTAGAGCTGGCCAGGGCTATGACATATAGTTGGTACACCACTGCACACAAGGAGTTTACTTTCACTTTACAACACACATGGAAATACCTTTTCCCTGTTTCACTGTCTTGGTTAAACTGCTCCAATCTGGCCAGATGCTTTTGGCAATATCCTCCCAGGCCTGCTGCCTGCTCCTCCTATTTTTGTAGTTGCCATCCTGCGTATCATACAGGCAGCGTTTGGCTTGCACCAGCCTGATGAGGGTCTCTGTGTCACAGCCGGACTCCTCCATGCTGGCTTCTCTCCAAAACTGTGCTTTGCACCTGGTGTTGTGCCTTTTCCAGCATGTTGCAAAATCCAAGACGCGCGTTCGAACGCGCGTTTTATGTGTCAAAAACGCGCTAAAATCAAGCGTTGCGCGTTCCCATTGAAGTCTATGGGCCAAAACGCGCGACAAACGCCCAAAAAAAAGCTCAAGCACTTGTTTGAGCGTCGGGCGTTTTACAGCGCGTTTGAACGCGCTGTAAAACGCCCAGGTGTGAACCCTTCCCATAGGGAAGCATTGGATTTCATGTCTTGAGCGTTTTACAGCGCGTTTGAACGCGCTGTAAAACGCTCAGGTGTGAACCCAGGGTTACAGAAACACCCATATGTGGTCGTATACCGCTGTACGGGCACACGGCAGGGCGCAGAAGGAAAGGAATGCTATACGGTTTTTGGAGGGCAGGTTTTGCTGGACTGTTTTTTTTGACACCATGTCCCATTTGAAGCCCCCCTGATGCACCCCTAAAGTAGAAACTCCAAAAAAGTGACCTCATTTTAGAAACTACGGGATAGGGTGGCAGTTTTGTTGGTACTAGTTTAGGGTACATATGATTTTTGGTTGCTCTATATTACATTTTTTGTGAGGCAAGGTAACAAGAAATAGCTGTGTTGGTCCCGTTTTTATTTTTTTGTTATTTACAACATTCGTCTGACAGGTTAGATCATGTGATATTTTTATAGTGCTAGAGTAGGGTAGGCGAGCACTCACACTATGGGATCAAACACATAAAATTAAAATGTATTAGTAAAATGATATGTCTATAGGTATATTGGATGTTAAAATATAAGAAATATATTAAAATAATAGCAGCATATATATTGGAAGCAGCAGCATAGATTAATAGCAGCAATGTGGTGTCACAGTAATAGCAGCATTAATGGGTAGCCAAAATAATCTGGGTATGGGTCGATGGCAATGGATATACAAGCGGTGACAATAATGAAGAAATATATAGTGAAAAAATATATAGCAAAGAAGTAGTGATCGAAAAATAATGATAAAAAAATAAATAAACAGTGTGTGAAAATCTCCAATGGAGTTTCAAAAGTTTCAAAAACTAGTGTAAAAATCTCCAACACAATCCCAAAAAGCAGTGTATAAGGGCTCTTTCACACCTGCGTTATTGTCTTCCGGCATAGAGTTACGTCGTCGGGGCTCTATGCCGGAAGAATCCTGATCAGTTTTATCCTAATGCATTCTGAATGGAGTGAAATCCGTTCAGGATGCATCAGGATGTCTTCAGTTCCGGAACGGAACGTTTTTTGGCCAGGGAAAATACCGCAGCATGCTGCGCTTTTTGCTCCGGCCAAAAATCCTGAAGACTTGCCGCAAGGCCAGATCCGGAATGAATGCACATTGAAAGGCATTGATCCGGATCCGGCCTTAAGCTAAACGTCGTTTCGGCGCATTGCCGGATACGACGTTTAGCTTTTTTAGAGTGGTTACCATGGCTGCCGGGACGCTAAAGTCCTGGCAGCCATGGTAAAGTGTAGCGGGGAGCGGGGGAGCAGCATACTTACCGTCCGTGCGGCTCCCGGGGTGCTCCAGAGTGACGTCAGGGCGCCCCAAGCGCATGGATCAGATCGCATGGCACGTCATCCATGCGCATGGGGCGCTCTGACGTCACTCTGGAGCGCCCCGGGAGCCGGGCGGACTGTAAGTATGCCGCTCCCCGCTCCTACTATGGCAACCAGGACTTTAATAGCGTCCTGGCTGCCATAGTAACACTGAAAGCATTTTGAAGACGGATCCGTCTTCAAATGCTTTCAGTACACTTGCGTTTTTCCGGATCCGGCGTGTAATTCCGGCAAGTGTAGTACACGCCGGATCCGGACAACGCAAGTGTGAAAGAGGCCTTATTCTCTTGACAGTTAGTTAGTGAAAGAAACTCCAAAGATAGAACAGCAAATACGTATTGGCCTTCCAATTCACTGTATGGCTCTTAATTTTAGCTGATAGCACCTCACCATTATCAATCGGAAGTGAGCCACTCCTTCATCTTCTGTATACTGATATTTTTATAGAGCAGGTTGTCACGGACGCTGCGATACCTAATATGTATAGTTTTTTATTTATTTATGTAAGTTTTACACAATGATTTCATTCTTGATGCAAAAAAAATCATGTTTTAGTGTTTCCATAGTCTGAGAGCCATAATTTTTTCGGTTTTTGGGCGACTACCTTGGGTATGGTATGATTTTTGCCAGATGAGATGACGGTTTTATTGGCACTATTTTGGGGTGCGCGTGACTTTTTGATCGCTTGCTATTACACTTTTTGTGATGTAAGGTGACAAAAAATGGTTTATTTAGCACGGTTTTTCTTTTTTATGGTGTTCATCTGAGGGGTTAGGTCATGTGATATGTTTATAGAGCCGGTCGATACGGACACAGTGATATGTATACTTTTTTTATTCCCCCTATCTTTACCTGTTTTTTTTTACTTTATTTGGGGAAAATTACATATTTTTTTATTTTTACTTGAAACTTTAAATTTTTGGGGGGGGAAACTTTATTTTTTCAACTTTTTTTTTCACTTAATTTTTTTCCCACTTTGGGAATTGAACTTTTGGGGGTCTAATCCCCTTTACAATGCATTCAAATACTTCTGTATTGGAATGAATTGGCTGTATGAGTAATACAGTGTGTATTACTCATACAGCTTCCTGCCTGTGAGATCCAGAGGGCTGGATCTCACAGGCTCGTCACCGGAAGGCAGCGCGATGCCTCAGGAAGGCATCTCACTGCCTTCCATGCCATCGGGTCCCCCCTACAGCCGCATGGGGACCCGATGGCACCACCGCCGCCACACCAGGTAAAAGCCGCAAACCGCAGGTTTATAATTTATTTATTAATGATTTTTATTAATGATAATTTATTTATTAATGATATTGAGGACGGGATTAATAGCACCATTTCAATTTTTGCAGATGACAACAAGCTATGTAGTACTGTACAGTCTATGGAAGCTGTCCATAAACTACAAGTTGACTTGAACACTCTGAGTGATTGGGCATCAACTTGGCAAATGAGGTTCAATGTGGATAAATGTAAAATTATGCATTTTGGTAGTAATAATCTCCGTGCTTCATATGTCTTAGGTGATGTAACACTGGGAGAGTCACTTATAGAGAAGGATTTGGGTGTCCTTGTACATGGTAGATCTAATTACAGCATACAATGTCAATAAGCTGCTTCTAAGGCCACCAGAATATTGTCATGCATTAAACGAGGCATGGACTCGCGGGGCAGGGATTGCCACTTTACAAAGTGTTGATGCGGCCTTATCTGGAATATGCAATTCAGTTCTGGACACCAGTTCATAGAAAGGATGCACTGCAGCTGGAAAAAGTACAGAGGAGAGCAACTAAACTGATAAGGGGCATGGAGGGTCTTAGTTATGAAGAAAGAGTAAAATAATTGAATTTATTTAGCCTTGAGAAGAGATCTCTAAGGGGGGACATGATTAACATATACAAACCGGATTCCAAAAAAGTTGGGACACTATACAAATCGTGAATAAAAACTGAATGCAATGATGTGGAGGTGCCAACTTCTAGTATTTTATTCAGAATAGAACATAAATCACGGAACAAAAGTTTAAACTGAGAAAATGTACCATTTTAAGGAGGCAAGGAACTGTGGGGGGGGGGTCAGTGTTTAGGCGTGGGGGCTCTAGAGGTCACTGTTTGTCACAAACCAGTGGTTGTGAACCCACTGTGCCACTTGCCTTACCTCCTTTAAGGGCGTTGTCTAAGTGAACCCCTCGATCTTCACAGTACCCCTGATGGTGGGGATAGACTTTCCCGAGCGGAACACCAGGTCGCTACCTCTTGACGAGGATAGGTACATAAGGCAGGAAGTACCTGAGAAAGGTAACAGAGGTACAAACGTTGTCAGCAGGCTGAGTCGTTACCAGGAGCAACAGTGCAGGACCGAAGGATGAGGCAGAGGCGAAGTAAGACAGGCAATAGGTCAGGGCAGGCGGCACAGGTACAGGTCGGGCAATCGAGATCGGCAACAGGAGAGTCAAGGCAAGCAGGCAGAGATCAAACGGGTAGCAGAATCCAGGAACACAAGTACAAGTCAGGGACACAAGCGGATATCGGGAACCTTAGCAGGACACAAGGACCTTGACACTGATTCATCTGAGAAGGGGTCTGAGCCACTTATATATTTGCAGAAGGGCTAGGATTGGTTAGCGAGGTCACGTGATCCAACCTATAAAACACAGGAAGTTACGCGCGACGGCCCTTATAGAAATGCTGCAGGAAACAAGCAGCAAGCATGCTGTGGCAAGGGCTGAAAGGAAACAATGGCAGCAGATCACGGCTGAACTTGGCACCAAGGACCGCGGCGGTAAGCAGGGGAACAGCGGTGCACAGCAGTCGCTGTTACACTGTTAAGGGGGCAGAATACTGTAGATGTCACTGTTATGGGGGATATTGTCGATATCTTTTAACGACACACACAATCATTAAATGAAAAATATAAAATATACCCGTGCAAAGCCGGGTCCTTCTGCTAGTGTTTAAATGAAAATAAAGTTAACAATTTGGAATTGAAAGTGATTGTCCTGACCTTAATCCAATAGAAATGTTGTGGAAGGACCTGAAGTGAGCAATTCATGGGAGAAAACCCACAACAAAACAGTTGAAAATGTTTTGTATGAAGGAACGGGCTAAAATTCCTCCAAACTGATGTGCAGAAATAATCAACAATTACATTTAGTTACAGGTATTGAAAGCAAAGGTTCGCATACTTTTGCCACTGACAGACATGAGATATTGGATCATTATTCTTTAATAAATAAATGATCAAGTCTAATATTTTTGACTCGTTTGCTTTTGTCATCTTTATCTACTTTAATGACTTAGGTCAAATTTATGCAGAAATATAGAAAATTCTGAGGGGTTCACTAACTTTCAAGCACCACTGTAAGTTTTGTCATGTACAAAGACTAGTTAAGGCATGCAACTTACTTGTGATCTACTGTATGTGTGAGGGACCACAGTGTTGATTCTCATTCTTCACATTGACAATACCGCTATGTGGGCTCTTTGATTCTACTTGTCCAAGTGGATAAATACAGTATACAATAAAGATCTAAAACTGGATGATATCCATAGCTTTTCGGGAAGTGCAAAGTTTATATCTAATTTCTTCATCATCCCAGACTGCAGTATTATATCCGTACATGGTAAATGCAAAGTACTCGTGCTGCCGTTATATGATGCTATCTTAGATTAGAAGAATCATTTTCCTGCATGGTTTGCAGGGCAGATACCATGATGTTATTAATAGATAAATGGATAAGCAGAAGCTACAAGGTTTAGTATGAGACTATATTTAGCAAAGATGAGAGACATTGTTTAGGTTTATTAATATTTCTAGAAGCTAGAATTTAATGAAAAAGATATGGAACAGAGCCAAAACCATATTAGAGAATAGTACTGAGTGCATTTTGGAGCAGATTTTTGTGTTGACTGGTGTTTCATTTCTCAGTCTTAAAACCAAGAGCAAATTACACCAACTTTATTAAACAGTGCACAGCGTTTAATAAAGTTGGCACATTTTGGACCTTCCTAAAGTCGGAAAATTATATCTATGCTAGATTTGCACCAATATTTGCTCCTTTTTCTGGCTTATTTATTAATACATTTTAAGAAAGCTATGTAAAGGTTTAAACCCCTTCCTGGTAAACTCTGCCTACTTTTTCAAGTTTTGCCAAGCATGGCACAAATAATGAACTTTCAACTCTTGGTAAGTTCTATTCCTATTAGGTTTTGTTGCTACATTTCTATAAAGTTGATGTACTGTAATTTCCAAACTTTCAGCACTGTTCTTCTATGTGTGTCACTATCAGGATAAGAGAAGAGATACAAAGTATTAACCTCAATAGGGGCAGTAAACCAATTACATTTTTCCACAGACAGCATAATAAGAAAGGCAGGATTTTTTCAAATTAGCCAATAGTAGACAAATTTTTGGCACTATGTACACAAGAAAGGGAGAACTGAATCCTAATATGCGAGTGCTGTAACAGTTGGTATACTGAGTTCATCAAAATATCATTACAATGAATTAAGCACAGCAGCCTGTGACCCCAGAATTAGGCTAAAAACTCATAAATAATGGATTTTTATACAGTTACATGGATATTTAGGTTGTTTTAAGTTATTTCCTATCCGTAGGAGACAGTTGTGATGGAGGATCAGGGAGGTGCTTAATGTACAGTATATGTTTTTACTTAAAGCATTTTGCCTAATATATAAAAAATAAATCCTACCAGACAACCCCTTTAATGGCACCAACTGGTATGAATGGTTAGCATCAGAGGCTACATGAGTCCATTGCAGAATCTTTAGTTATCACTTTCCTACATGACTTAAAGGGAACCTGTCATCAACTTTATGCTGCCCATACTAACAGCAGCATAAAGTAGAGACAGGTGAGTTGATTTCAGCAGTCTGTCATTTAAAAGTTAAAAATAAGTGGTTGCCGAGAACCAACATCACAATCATTGCAGACTGGGCCTGGAAAGAGTCCCAGTCACCTGAGAAGAGTCATGATTATTCATAAATTCCTGCTCTCCCTGCCCACCTGCTGATGATTGACAGTCTTCTACCTATTGTTCTCCCATTCTCTCCAGGAGAGAACTGCTAATCATCAGCAGATTAGCAGGAGATTATGACAAAGTATGAGTCTTCTCATGTAGAGTTGACTCTTTTCAAGGCCTGGGCTGCAATGATTATGATGCTGGTTCTCAGCAACCACTTACTTTTAGCTTATGAGTGACACATTGCTGAAATCAGCATTTCTGTCACTATTTTATGCTGCCCTCAGTGAGGTCAGCATAAAGTTGATGAGAGGTTCCCTTTAAAGAAAAAATCTCTTAGTATTTTAGGTGCAAATTGGCTTGGGAGCAGGAGATGGGAGGCAGCTCAGGAAACTCCACAATGCAGAAGTGACTTCTGACTTTCCGATCCCCTTGTCTACTGTTGGCCATTCCTGTAGTGGCTCTAGGTTCACAGCAGGCTACTCCTGGCGATGCTGCTAAGACCACTGGAGCCAGGTGTCACAGTGGACTATGCCATTTTCATATGATTTTGTACATATCATCTGGTCAATGTGTTTTTTATATAAGTCAGTGTGTGATGTATAACATAGTGGGGGTTGTAGTAATGGACTTCACATATCCCTAGTACCAGAGATAAGGTATGCTTATGACTTCTTTGACCCTCAGGAAATGTTTGGTTTGGGAACTCTACACTTCTACAGGGGTCTGGCCATGCTTCAAAGCATTCCTTTGTGTGGGGGTAGTGAACCCCATCCTCTGTTAGTGATAGTACAGACAGGGGAGAGGCGGATGTGTTTTTGGATATCTCTGGGACTGGGGTTAGTAGTCAGATGTTGGGAGATGTGAGAACAAGCTGAGGCATTCTCTCCTCCTGGATTTGCTTCAGTATAGGAACTTGAAAAATCGGTAACTTTACCTGCAATTTCACGTGTGACCTCCAATAAACTACTCACTGATGACAACTCCTATTGCTCAGTGCCTGTCTTCGTGAGTCACAAGCCAATTTTGTGACACCAGGGAGACAGAGTCTTTCATCAGTCAAGTGGAGTAAAGGGAAGAGTGAGGCATCAGCATTGATTGTAGCTGGCCAGCTAAGATCTGTCCTAGGTTGCTAATAAAGCTTATATGTTTACACAGCTAAACCTGCCAATAACTTTAATACAGTTCCTATGTTTGTGTGTTAAAGACAAAAGCAGAGTTATTTACAGTGACTTCATGTTTGGATGTCATATAACTGTTATAAATATTGTGTTCACAGAAGCAGAAAAGATAGTATGCCTTTAAGATTCTTTATATAATGTAAGGTAAGCTCAATGACATAGCAGACACAACAGAAGGCATAGAATTAAACTGTTGTTGCTAAGCAGGAGTCTTGACCAATCCTAGCTAGCCTCACGCAGCCCAGGAGTTTTGACCAATTACAGCTAGACTCACACACAGCTTGTGTGGGAAATTCCCCTAGCAGGAGCTGCTGGAATCATTATTCACCAGGGAGAGGAGCTGAACAGACACACACTCCACTAAGAGCTATGTTTTATGGAAGCAAGAGGCCAAAATAGGTATTTAACACAGTTATATAATGTTCCTACTGTTAATATAGTGATTATAACTATATACTGAACTGGTTATATGTATATTTACTTACAGTTCCATCAATTGCATACAAAGGAACTACTGAGCCATACAATCATACAATCCAAACAAATTGCATACAAATGCGAACTGCTCATACTATATCATAAGCAATTGTATAGAGCAAACTACAATCCAATTAGAGCAAGTGAACTATTGGTTAACCTCAGATATACCTCTCAGAGAGATCATAAAGTGCCTAAATAACTTAAAGTTAGAGTACAGATACTCAATAAAGAAATATATCCACCATTTTATGTTAAATGACAAGATTGAACAGTTGAACCACCATCTTATGTATACCGCCATTTTATGATACTTTATTCAACACGTGTTTTGTACATGGACTATTTGCTGGGGAGGCAGCAGTGTTATACATGAAGAAAAGTTGAAGTTAATAGAGAAGGTTTTTCAAGCATTTGGTGTGCTCTTTAAACCTACTGCTTCCATAGAACAGCGCTAGAGGAATTACAGAGTAATAGACAGTCTGGTTAGACTAAAATATCAAAATTCTTCTAATGCAACAGCGCAAAAGGCACTTCATAGCGCTGCTCCTGCCACACTGATGAGGCAGAGTGATGTGTCTGTCATCAATTCTGATTGGCAGGATCCATGCAGGACTTTTTTTCCATGTGAAATAACAGATCTCTGATGGAAATGTCTCCAAATGTACATAACTGATGCACGGGATAGTTTATTTTTTATTCTGTTATTTTTATGTATCAGAGGAACAGAAAAATAATGGTGATGTGTATAAAGCAAAGATTTTCTAAAGAGCAGGGAAACACTTGCTCATTGACTAATCATCCACCTTTGAAGGACCAATGCTTAGTTAGGGTTGCTCAACTGAGCAGCTGCCAAGGTTAGGGTAAGTGCTGCTGCTGAATGTGTGGCAGAAACTTGTGTCTGACTCTTGGGTTTCTGCCACGATTTAGCATTTTGAATGTGAATGTACAGGGTGGGGCATTTATATGGATACACCTTAATAAAATTGGAATGGTTGGTGATATTAACTTCCTGTTTGTGGCACATTAGTATATGTGAGGGGGGAAACTTTTCAAGATGGGTGGTGACCATGGTGGCCATTTTGAAGTCGGCCATTTTGAATCCAACTTTTGTTTTTTCAATAGGAAGAGGGTAAATGTGACACATCAAACTTATTGGGAATTTCACAAGAAAAACAATGGTGTGCTTGTCTTTAACGTAACTTTATTATTTCATGCGTTATTTACAAGTTTACAGCCATTGACATGTCGCCGAGGTTAACACGTGCGGAGCGGATAGAAAGTGTGTTGATGTCTGGTGACGTCATGGGCCAGTTGAATGGCCCCCAGGGTCTCCCAATCTGACCCCCTTAGACTTTTACCTTTGGGATCATCTGAAGGCAATTGTCTATGCTGTGAAGATACGAGTTGTGCAGCACCTGAAACTACGGATACTGGAAGCCTGTGCTAGCATTTCTCCTGCGGTGTTGCTATCAGTGTGTGAAGAGTGGGAGAAGAGGGTTGCATTGACAATCCAACACAATGGGCAGCACATTGAACACATTTTATAAGTGGTCAGAAACTTGTAAATAACTCATGAAAAAATAAAGTTACGTTAAAACCAAGCACACCATTGTTTTTCTTGTGAAATTCCCACATGATGTGTCACATAACCCTCTTCCTATTGAAAAAACAAAAGTTGGATTCAAAATGGCCGACTTCAAAATGGCCGCCATGGTCACCACCCATCTTGAAAAGTTTCCCCCCTCACATATACTAATGTGCCACAAACAGGAAGTTAATATCACCAACCATTCCCATTTTATTAAGGTGTATCCATATAAATGGCCCACCCTGTAGAACCACCAATGACTTGCATGCAGTTTCTAGCAAAGACTATGTGGAAAGTGTACCAAGAAAGGACATGTGTTGGTGCAGTCTGGAAATCTGTATGGAAATAATCTAAAGATACATGAATGGCAGCTTGGGCTCCCATTCACAACAATGGGTGGTGGTTTCCACTTGGATTCCATGCCGTTTTCCTCAAGGAACAAAATCTGCAATGTGAACATGGCATTAGAGAGGACAATGCTCCGGACTGAGCTCTTCAAGTCAATTACTTATTTTTCTACTCTATAGTCCACTATACCATGCTGCTGTTAAATGCTTTCTGTTACCAGATTTGAGTAGTGCCAGGCACTGGAACTGTTCAGGTTTGGTGGATAAGCAAGTCAGTACAGAATCTGTAAGTTAAAAAATATGATATCACCTCCTGGTGAACTACCATATTATATAATGCTAAAAAGACTGCTGTGCCCGTTTTCAATCAAATTAGTGTACTACTTCTAGTATACACATAGTATGCTGTGCCAGTGATTTGGAAACAACTTTTTGAAATCCTGTGTTAGACAGTGGGTCAATCTATTTATATATCTCTATTATCTATCATCTATCTATAATCTGTCTATCATTTCAACCATCTGTACGGTATAACTGTTTCCTACATAAGATGTTTTTGCACTGATGTTTTTTTTTTTATCATACACTCTTTTTCAAGCTGCATGCTTTTTATGGCTTTTTAGCAGCATTTTTTTTTCTAAATTACTGTGTGGACTACTTTTTTGGTGGTATTTTTCCCCTACACAGTCAAAATACCAGAAAAAAACATTGAAAAGCTTTAGCATTCTGCGGTTTTCAAAAAGCACCAAAACCCCCCAAAATACCACCTAATTATCAAACATACAAGTAGAAGAAAAGACTTGTATGTCTTGCGTTTCATATTTCACATAGAATTTCAGCTAATATATCTGAAGCTGATGTTTTTACCGCAAAAAGCGAACCAAAACATTCAGGTGCAAAAAAAACACCATTACAAAATTCACAAAAACTTGAACCACCTTTAAAGACGAAAATGTACATATTTTTGTTCACCAGGGTTTTTATAGTGCTATTTTTTAAAGTATATGTACTTGTGTACTTGCTGTATCTCGTAATGTATTGTTGTTTCAGGTCCACAAACAGTTGCAGGTAAAAACAGTTGAAGGTAAAAAGTAAAATAAAGAAAGTCTTGATTTTGCAATTGTATAAATTCCTGTTATCCTGTTTGAGACCAGACTTCATATTTTTTGACAATTACAGTCATGCTTATGAGCTCAACAAATGTATTCTTGCTTGAACAGAATTTTTATTTCAGCCATAACAAGCCATATTGTATGTTTTTGGCATTTGTGAATAATGACAATAAAAAAACACAACAATATGCTCAGCATCTGATCATTTCTGAATAGACCCAAAAGACATCATTTGGCATGAGAATCTCGATGAAGTTGTCAATTGTAGTTTTAGTGAGTAAACCCTTTAATCTTGTTACAAAATGTATTCTACAATTGCTGCTTTAAACTGTTATTGCTCTGTTTATAAAAACTGAAAGTTTCGTAGAAGGGAAAATATGTTCTCCCCATTTTATTTTTCAGAGGGTCAAATAAGGTTTTGTTCTTTGCTTGTAGATTCATAAGCAAGGAGGCACGTGTATTACAAGCATTCTGCCAACAAAATAAATCATTTATAGCTGCAGGCACTTCTAAAAATGTCAGATGACTTAGAGAACTTATCTGAGCTTGATTAGATTCATGAAAATAAGCACCTAAATTTACTACATTTGTATATAAATTCACCATCCACACTACTGTAATAATGTTTACTAAAGAGTACAACAAGTTATATAGCTCCAACATATTCTACAGCGCTTTACGATCATTAAAAAAGTTAGATTATGGGATGTGATTAGACACCCTAAAAAGCTGTGTTTTTAGGAAGCGCCGGTGGATGTTGGGCATAAACCTAACTGCTGGGGTAAATCTTGAGGAAAGGAGTGAGAGGTTTAGATTATGGTGGATGTTAGTCATTTGCAGAGAGTAGAGCACAGGTAGGGTAATAGACAGTAGATATGAGGGAGGAGATGTAGGAGTCCAGCACTGTGGAGGGCTTTGTGGGTGGCAATGAGAAGTTAAAATTGAATCGTTTACTACCGTATATGAGCAACCAGTGCAATGACTGACACAGGGTGCAGGCATCAGAGTAGCTGTTAGAGAGATGAGCCTGGCAGCTGCATTAAGGATAGATTGGAGAGAGTTTATTCAGTAGAGAACAATAAATAATGAGTTAAAGTAATCAAGATAAGAATGTATCAGAGCAAAAATTAGAGTTTTTGTTGTTTCCACATATACAAACAGGTATCTCCCAAGAAAGATAACCATCTCACCAGCTCATCCTATTGGAAGTGGCTCCCTACGAGTCAAGATATGACTTTCCAACAAGCCTTGGGATTTGACAAGGGAATATAGAGATACTTTTTTGCATATTTGTCTCCCATGGAACATTGCCAATAAGCCTCCATACCATGGAGTACTTCCAGTAAGTCTCCAAACAGTACTGGTCTATTTAAGGAGATTCAGCTGCCCACCTAAGCCACTTCTAAGGCATTGCACTGAACCAGCCAGAAGCCGACTCTGTACTGATGAGGGGCAAGCACTCTGAAACAGATACAGATAGATGTCAGATCTACAGAGAGATGGCTGGCTTGGATATATTCCCTTGTCAAATCCAAAGACTTGTTGGAAAGTCAGATATTGACTCATAGGGAGCCACTTCCATGAGGCCTTCCTGATGAGATGTTTCTCTTTCTTGGGGGATACCTCTTTGCATATTTGCTTCCCATGGAACATTGCCAATAAGTTTCCATACAGGACTGGCCTCCATAAGGAGAATCAGCACCCTGCCTAAGTTGTTTGCACAGTAAGTTAAGGGTGAATTCTAAAGATGTTTTTTGAGGTGCAGGTGGCATGAGCAGGCATGCAATTGAAAAGGGGGTGAAGGAAAGATCGAACATGACACCAAGACAGAAGGCATACTGGACAGGAGTTATGGTGGATCCACACACACTATCAGATTTAGGTAGGTTAGTAGATGGAGGTGTTTTTTTAAGATATAGTTGCAGAAAGAGTGAGGACATGATGTTAGAGACAGTGAACATGCAGTCACTGGTTGTCTGTAGTACACAATGAAGTGTATAGTTGGTTGTTGTCAGCATAGAGACCATATTGAAAACCAAATCTATGGATAGTCTTTCTAATAGGGGCTATGTAAAGAGAAAAGAGGAGAGGAATTAGGACCAAACCCTGAGGAACCCTAACAGCAAGATGGAAAGTAGAAGAAGTAGAACCAGCAGATGACACACTGAAAGAGAAATAGGAAGAGAACCAGGAGACAGTGTCATGACGTCTGTTCCTAAAGGAAGCCATGATGCGTTAACAGATCTTGTGATGATCACAATAGACTACAGTGCAGTTAAGGGGTTTGTCATGACTTCTGTAGTTTGATGGGAAGAATTCGGTATACATCCTTATTCTTGTCATCAAATGAGATCTAACTGCCACCAAAGGCTCCAAATACAGCACAAAATGGCAGCATGAATTTTGTGTACCATTACAGTATTAAAACATTGACCCTCTAAAATGTACTAAATTACAGGTATTTTCTCGTGAAGACAACCCCTTTTGATATGCCCTATGATTGCATTAGGATGCATGGTGAGGGGTCCCCAAAATATGATACTATAATACTATGAACTAGAGTGAAGAGGTGCTTCATCGGTCTCCCCTGCCCTGAGAAACATATGGATTACTTCAGGCTTTCCTAGCAACAACAGCTGGTTGCCAATAGTTTTAAGAGAAGAGCAGCTATTTTTGGAGAAGTTGATGAGTTAGAGTAATATTAGTTGGAGAAGATTTAGAGTAATTTTAGGTACTTTGCTAAAATGATGATGGATCTGTCAATATATCCTACTAATTTATAGGGACTCAAAGATACTCAGCTCCATCATAATCTAGTTTTGTTATATTGTCTTCGAGATCAGTGAGAAATGAGTTGAATTGACATCAGTTGTTCATTTACTCTAGCAAACATAAATCCTGAATCCTTAGAGCACTGCTTTGTAACACTCTACACAGGGCTGGAAGTCAGCATGCTGAAGGTAGCTGTGTCCTAGCATGTACAGATCATATACACTACATATTGAGAATAAACATTTCGTGTGAGTGCTTGTGTAATAATTGTATTCTTTATTTAATACTGAAAATACCCTCTTCAAGATGTCAGGTAACAATTTTTTCACACTACTGTATATGCACTTCATTGAGGACCACAGTAAAGCACATTTATTGCAGGTCTTGAGCGGTATCTGCAAAGCTATGTTTTATGAAGTATTGAATAGCCGATTGAGTTTTATCTACTGGTGACTGCCACAGTCGTCTTTTTCCTACTACTGAAGATTTTACAATTTGCTTTGTTTGCTGTACACCACCTTGGCTCTAATGGTCTGAGTCCTCGGTTTCTCTCCTGTGTTAATAAATTAATTAAATCTGAACAGGATGAAAACAGGAGGAAACATGACAACTTTATGAAAAATCATGACACGTAGAACATGATACTATAGTACCACAATATCATTATGAGAAGCTGACAACATTGTTTAGGCTGTCTTGTGGAAAGCTTTCTGTGAACTACACATGTAACAACTGTCACCTCTACTAATCTGTTGGCTACAGAACCATACGACAGTCTGGCATACGATACTTAAGCACAAAGAAAACTATTTACTGGTTACTTTACAAATACTGCATATTAGAACATAATGTACCATCTGCTTTAAAGAAAATCACTAACTTTGCTACCAGTGCTATCTGTCATCTTCCTTTCAACCTGGTTTGATTACATAATTCTTACTTACAATGTACTAAATGATTACAAAATAATCAATATTTTTATCAAAATGAAAATTAACATGTTTATATTTTGTGTAACTCTATCAATTTTTTATTGGCCCCTAAAAAACATGTGCCTCGGTTTTTCCACAGACTACCATGATTTCTATTTGCCTGTTTATTACCTCTACATACATCCTTAGCCCTCACCATGCTTGAACAGGATTTGTAAGGAGGGAATTGCCGGTTCCTCTTCTTCTGTCTTTTATATATCTACTAAATAGTTCTCTGCTACTGTTTTTCATATTTGTGAATAAGTAAATTTTCTAATTGTGGTTGTTATATTCATTATACTAGGTGGTGTAGAACCCCAGGCCAAAAACTAAATATGCAACAATGAAAATAAGGTTTTGCAGTAGACAAATAAAATTGGACTTTTGATGTAATATGTGAGTTTTTCGCCCAATTTTTGCAAAAACGAGGGGATTTCCTACATTGTATGTTAAACGTTTACTATACACATAAATAGTTTAGATAGATAGATAGAAGATAATGAGAGCAAGATAGATAGATATGGGATAGATAGATAGATAGATGATAAAGAGAGAAAGATAGATAGATAGGTAGATAGATATATGATAAATATTTCCCAAAAACCTGTTACAAAATTTGCATTTACAGTAGTAATGTTTCTCTTATTGTTACCTTTTAATGTCTGTACACACATTGAGCTCATTGGTGCAAGTATTTACAGAGCACCAGGGGAGCTAGATGGGCTGGTTCATTATGACTCCAAATTGTCTGTTTTTGTACTTTTTAGTTTAACTTAAGGCAATACTTTCCAGTTAAAGACCAACTTATTACACTGCATTTTTTCTGTAAATACTTCTCAAGACCATATGTTTGAATCACTCCTGTTAGATGTCATATTGCTGTTTCAGTGCTTTGGGGCTATAAAATACAAAATACTGGGTTGACTTCCTGATTAAAGTCTATGTGAAGCCTTTTATCTTTTGGGTGAAAGGAACCTACTATTAAAAGACCAAAGCAAAATCACTAAGTACTTTGTGATTCTGAAAATGAGAACACTACCAGGGAGCATCTAGTATTGCTCCAGATCTACTGCATGCGTTATGTTCATTAGCTATTTCCAGCATCTTCCCTTTGCTACTACTCCTCCCTTTCCCTCTGCCTTCTCTCCTCCCATCTACCATTGCATACACTTATATTATGATGGGACAATCACTGTAGCAATCTTGAGACTCTCCTGTGCCTCGAGCTAGCATTCTACTGCTCCACTTCTCTTATAGTGAGCTTTGCACTTTCTAGTTTTGCTACATATTGCTATTCCTTATAGGGTGAACTTATTTTATTTTCCAATTGGGGCAGATGGACATCTGCACTTAGCAGAAAGTGGAGTGGTTGTAATTTCAACTAATGGTGGAACTATGTCAATGTGTATTTGTTAGGCATATAAACAAGCTCTTTTGGCTGTTGCTGTGGAGACACCTTTTGTGGAGGACGTGTATAGGGCCGACCAATGCTAGCATGTGAAAAAAGTGGCTCATAAAGAGAAAGGCAGATCCAATTCTAGGTTTTCTACCGCCTGAGGCAAAAAAGAAAATGGTGCCCCCCATGCCAAATTCTCAATCCAACATCTCTCCCCCAGCACTTCTGCTAATATTTGGATGGACATTAAATTCCAAACATACAGGAGAATACAGTGCCACATACCTCTTACATCCTGCGATGTCTCCTTTGATGTAGACATTCTCTTTCTTCATCTTCTCCATTCAGACCAGACCGCCAAGACATTTTCTTTCAGCCACATCTCATCTCTACAGAGTTTAGCCCACATACATCTTTGCTTCCTCATTTTACCATCATCCTCCCCACCATCTCAACACAAAATTCCTATCCGGGTGCCCTAATAGTGTCATTCTGCTGCTACCCCCAATACTGTGCCTGCTGTGCTCCTCAATGCCCTCAAATACATTTACTTCAGAAAAAAATAGGGCCATACACAGTCCCCCACATAGGAAAAGTACTTCCTAAAGTCCCACCAATAGTAATTCTCTCCAATGCCCTCACAGTACCACCAGTAGTAATAATTCCATCATAGTGCTCCCAGTATTTATAATGGACCCTGCAGTACTCCCTGCAGCTATAACCCACCTATAGTGTGCCACCTGTATTATAATGAGCATGAAATTCTCAGATGCTCATGTCAGGGGTGCCGGAGGGGTGAAAATGTCCCCTGTGCCAGTTATATAATGCTTCTCCCCCAGTATATAATGCTCAACCCTCTACTGCCAGTATATAATGCTCCTCCGTGCCTCAAGACGTTATATGTGTTGAGGACATAGGCAGCGCTGGCACCTACAGAAGAGGTCCACAAAGTGGTGAGTGAAGTGCATATTCAATGCTCCCTGGGCAATGGCCTCCTAACCTCTAAGGCTGTTCTAATGAGTGTTCCACAATGGAAGTAATAGTAATAGTGCCTACCCAGTGGCACTCCTGCTTCTTTGAGATAGAGAGGTTATTATTACCAGAGGACAGGTTATATACTGTATTATATACAGTTATATATCTACTAACTCTACTTTCTACTGCATGCTATATGATCTGATACTAATTGTATGAAGACACTAAGTGTGTCTTCTGTGTATTATACTCGTTATTTATATTGATACAGTATGCATCTAACTTATAATATAATAGAGGTCATGTGGCTCTGTTACCGTTCATATTGTAGCATATTGTCTTTAATCAGCATACCTGCTTATAATAATCTTTAATTATATAGCGCCAACAGTGCTTTGAAGTTCAGGGGTTCATGTACAAACAGTCATAAATAACTCAGCAATAGACAGGTCAATAATTAGAAAAGGAGGAATGAGGACCCTGCAAGCAAGAGCTTACAATCTATGAGAAGATAAGGGTGACACAAATGTAAAAGTTCTTGCTTTGTAGAATGGTCCAGACATCTTGGGAAAGTAGGGGAGTAGATATAAATCTGCATGAGCCAGTCACCAGCCGATATAAAGTACTTCTGTATGCATAGGTGCCGTGGAGAGTTTGGCGGAGGATCAGGTTCAGGAACTGATGATAAATGGACTATATATGGATTGGAGAGGAATTAGATGAGGGGATGCGATAGGCCACCTTAAAAAGATGTGTTTTAGGGAGCAGCTAAAACTGTGTATATTGTGATTTAACCTAATTTCTTGGGGTAGGGCATTCCAGAGTATTGGTGCAGCTCGAGACAAGTCTTGGAGCCAGGAGTGAGAGGTTAGTATTATGGTGAATGTCATTCGTAAGTCATTTACAGAGCGTAGAGCACAGATAGGATGGTAAACAGAGATAAAGGAAGAGCTATAGGGAGATATAACATTCCTCCTTCGTTTAGGGGCAGATCTATGTGGATACTTATTAGTAATATTTGTGGTTTGATATCTTGTTTGTGGGTTACATTAAGGACATGTATTCTATATATGCTTTGGTGTACTATTTCCTTTATAGACTCTTTGATTGCTATTTGTATTTATTTCATTATGTATCTGATGTATATACTAACATACTCGATACTCGATGCTCGGCACATGGCGGTAATCGGCTGAGTACCGCATGTGCTCGAGCAACATGCTCGAGTCTCTTCCCCGAAAGAGGGAAGAGACTGGCTACTGGCTACGCAGCCAATAAATGTACAGGTGAGTGCTGCCCTCACTATAATGCCAGTAGCCATGTTGGCTACTGGCATTACAGTGATTGGCTGTCCGGAACACGTCATCGGGTGCCGATGACGCATGTTCGGCTCATTCGTGGTCAGGGAGAGCTGAGCATAGGAAGGGACAGAGAGTGTAGGGAGTCTAATTGAATATTTATTTTGTACAAAAACGTTTCAGAGACCCGAAAGTCCTTGTAAGGACTATTGTGTGTGACAGCAGTAAAATATGTTTGTAGCGCAACCTGCGCTAAATTGCTCAGTGTTAGGGAGAGCTGTGCATAGGAAGGGACAGAGAGTGTAGGGGGGTGTAATAGGAAGATTTTTATACAAAAAACTTTTCAGAGACCCAAAAGACCTTTTAAGGACTATTGTGTGTGACACCAGCAATATATATTTCCATCCTGCGCTAAATAGCATCTAATAGGTCGCTGCGGACAGTTAAATTATCCGCGCCACATCTCCTGTGTAAAGTGTGTGCATCCCTAAAATATCAGTGACATCCAGTGTACTTTTTCCGTAGACAGTGTCCACTGTGGGCAGTTAAATTATCCGCACCACATCTACTGTTTAAAGTGTGCTCATCCCAAAAATATCTGTCACATCCAGTGTACTTTTTCAATAGACGGTGTCCGCTGCAGATAGTGAGATTAGCTGCGCCACATGTCCAGTGTAAAGTGTGCGCATCCCAAAAATATCTGTGACGTCCAGTTAAATTAGCTGCACCACATCTCCAGTGTAAAGTGGGCGCATTAAAAAAATATCTCTGACGTCCAGTGTACTTTTTCAATAGACGGTGTCCGCTGCGGACAATGAGCTTAGCTGCGTCACATCTCCTGTGTAAAGTGTGCGCATCCCTAAAATATCAGTGACATCCAGTGTACTTTTTCCATCGATGTTGTCCGCTTGTGACAGTGACCTTACCAGAGCCACATCTGCAGTGTAACGTGTGCGCTTCAAAAAAAAATCTGTGACATACATTGTACTTTTTCCGTAGCTGGTGTCCGCTTCTGACAGTGACCTTACCAGGGCCACATCTGCAGTGTAACGTGTGCGCTTCAAAAATGTATCTGTGACATACAGTGTACTTTTTCCATAGACGGTGTCCGCTTCTGAGTAGATATTACTGATTGGTACACTAAGTATTGTTGTGACATCACAGCACTATGTCTGTATTATGTATGTATGGATAGCAGAGAAACAGTAATTCCTATCACACTACCTAACACCCTGCACTGGAACCTACACTATATCACTATCTAACCTACATTTACTATCTCCCACTAACTATCTGTATTATATATATGAGCTAACTATCTAATGTAATTAGATAAGGAATAGGATCCAGATGAAAGCACAGAGCACAGCAATGACACTGCTGTCACTCTCAGAACTGCAGAAAAACAGCAGAAAATGGCTGCTGGCGAGTTTCTTATATAGTAAGGGGTAGGCAACTTTCCTATTGGTTGCTAGGGATGTTGCTAAGCTCTGACAAAGATATTGCAGCCTTCTCATTGGCCCACAAGCAAGAAGGGAGGTTACTGATAAAAAAAAATCTAGAATATTCACGATTACTAATATATAGCACTATATTCTACATCTTCACGAATTCTCGAAGTGCCGATATTCACGATAAAAATACGCAATTAGAATACTACTACTCATCAACTGCACAGATAAGGATGAAATAATTCTTAGTATTTAGCTATTCCAAATTGCGACATTGTTATACAACATCCAAAATATTTAGGAAGTCTTAATATATTTTGACATGTACTCACTTTTCTGCATTTTACCATATGCTGTAATATTACATATTAGTAGATTATATTCCAAATCTACACTCAGACATTTGACACTTAAAAACTTTTTTTATTTTTTTATTTAATAAATGTGTATATTACACAGTTTTTCCTATATTGTGCTTGTTCTGCCTCCAGCAGAGAGAGAGAGATTAATTTCAGTTCACGTCTATTTTATTTCTAATTCATTCTGCTGCAATTTCTGTATTTCTGCAGTTAGTAGTTAGGTAACAGCACCATCTAGCGGTGGTAAAAATGTATTGCACCTTGTTTTCTTGTTAATAAAGATTATTGCTTGTGGGAGGTGCTATGCATTGTGGGTAGTGCAAGGCATTCTGGGAAGGAGGAGCCCAGTCTTCAGTCTACATACAGACTACAGGACATCAGTAGAGCTGTTCCATGCAGTTCTCCTTCTTAAACTCCACCATCTTTGTGCAAGTATATCTGGTGAGCGAGCTCTACCTTGTTTCAGGGACATTATGTGATTCAGAGCTGTTTAGCTAGGTATAAGTGTCACTCTGCGAGTTATTTCTGTTAGCTAGCCATGCAAGCTATGTATAGGCAGCCATTTTGGACATATGCTTTCTCTGTCAATGTATTACTATACATGCCATTCTATATGTTTTACTTACACAAGCCATTTGTATTCTTGTAGTTTTACCAATTCATAATCCTCTTAACCAATAAACAAGTTAGACTACAGAAAACAGTCCTCTTATTTGGAAGACAGGAATGGTTTATTTGAATGTCAGACTGCACACTGTGTGAACGTGTATGAAGACAGAACAGTGCTCTTCATTAACATATTGACATCATTTAATGAAGTTTCTGATTAAGTGTGATGTACTATCTAAAAAAAAAAAAATGGCAATATATTTCAAAACTAACAGAGTGAGAAGTTTCTGCTGATGTTGAGCCTTTCTTCTCCTATTGCCTCCTACTGCTCACTAACAGCTTTTAGGTATTTCTTCTTCTAAATATGAATTAAAATAACAAAGAACTGAGTATAGATAATGGGCCACTCTTACAGCCCCGAAGGCATGTAGCAAAATGTTCTGTCTAGACATTTACTGTATGGGTGAAGGGGGCTAAAATCATTAAAACTCATCTATACATGTAATTTTGTTTGCACTACAGTCTATACACAGCTATTAAGGTTCGCTTTGCAACTGGGATACATTATAGGTAAGGTATTTTTAAAGTATCCTTCAACTCTTAATGCAAACACAAGTTATAGGGTAGTGAAAGGGACTTGGCAACAACCACACCGCAAGTGTAGAGGTGGAGGAACTGGATTCATATTAGTCACATCTTCCAATTCCATTTCTAAACTGGAACACAAGGATGGTTTGACTGTAAAAGAAGTCAGCTTTTCAAAAACTATTTATTTTCTGGCTTTACCGTAGGTCTATGGTAACTCTGCATACAGCTGCAGTCTATATAAAAATTCTTATTAAAAGACTTGGAACTTATTGCTTAGCATTTTAAAGTTTGACTGTCCAAAAATGAATAATTCCTTTTATACCTTTCCCTTATTATAATAGCTTTACATTGTATTGCTTGTTGTCAAGGATTCTTCTTCGTATTCATTACTTAAACAATTAAACTGGATAGCCTCGGTATGTCTGAATTCCAGTTGAATGACATCACATCCTAGTCTTCTGAAAATGACTGATTGGCTTTGGGCATGTTTAAACTTTGCTTCTAACATTTGCTTTATAAATGTGATTACATTAGTATGCACACTGCCTTCTATATTCTAATGAATGAGTAGCTGGAAAAAAATATTAACTTTTCAAAGTATCATTCTATCTAAGGTCCTTCTTAGCAGCTGGAGAAATGGCTGTGCATGCTTCAGTATCCCAGGCCCCTTTGTTACAATAACAGCCAAAGGCCACACCTGTTTCATTCATTGGTCCTGGGTTACTGTGTCTCAGAGGCATGGACCAGCCTCCTGCTCTCCCCTTCCTGGCGGGCCTGGCATTCATGGTTGCTGCACGGACTCTGCTTGTAAATGCACCTCAGGATTCATAAATCAGTGCTTTGTTCAAGAAACTCCAAGTCCCAATTTATAGTTCCCGAGTTGCAAGACTATTTTCTTGTTTTGCCTCACTTCCTGTTGCTTCTTACAGGGTCAGCGCTCATGCACCCTAATCTGCTCCAGCCTATATCTGACCATATTGAGATATTTAAGGCACCTTGTTCTGTGGGAAGGGGGGGGATGGGGGTTGTCTGAACAAAAGGTTTTTCTAGCACACTAGTATCTGCCCACTCTGACTTCCAACCGTTTACCGTTCAGCATTACTCTGCCTCCCCAGACCTCGACCTCTCCCTGATTACAATTTTGCCTAACCCCTGGGTGTTCTGCACCTGTGTCTCTGACCCTCGTTGGTCAGTTGTCAATAAGATACTACTCCAGGAGGTAGCAGTCTGGTGGGTCCCCAGCAGGAAAGTCCAGATCCCTGTAAAGAGGTTAAAGGGTAAAGACCAGGGGACTGCCTGGGTAACATCCTTAGGAGTAGCTCAAAGCCAAATCCATTGGTTATTCATATCATTTGGTCGTTTGACCATAGAGCATCTGTA
This sequence comes from Bufo gargarizans, assembly GCF_014858855.1. Classification (NCBI taxonomy): domain Eukaryota; kingdom Metazoa; phylum Chordata; class Amphibia; order Anura; family Bufonidae; genus Bufo; species Bufo gargarizans. Next base: position 246,762,919 of record NC_058082.1, read on the forward strand.
ACGGCACCGTTTCAGCAGACAAGGGGTTAAAATCCGTTTAGGCGATATGCCCCTTTCCGAGAGACGGGCACAGCTACTGCAGAACACCAACCTCCCGAACTGGATACAAAATAGCACTCCAAACTGGAACCTCGCAAATAACTGTCAGCAGACGAACAGGAAAAGCATTCAGTCAGCTTACACTCCTGGCAATAAGTCTCCAACAGCATACATGGAATCCCCCCAATAACGAGACAAGGCTCCGTGTTGAGGGTCAAGCAGTGCTCTGACTGTACTTCAAGTACAGCCTCTTTTATTGATAAAAAGACAAACATAGTACTGCCCACAGGGTTTTGAAATCCAACCAATCAGTAATTCACAACACACAATGTAAATACAGCAACCAATCGTTCCCGCCCCCTAGAGGACCAGAAGGGAGACTGCGACACAGAACAGATACAACATATCCCCACAATGCATCATGGTTTCCTCCTCTCTGCCTGGGAGACGACCGAAGACAATCCAATTATCTCTCAGGACAAAGGGGAGATCACCAATACACATGTGGAGACAACAGGGCAGACATCACCATTTAAACACACAATGGGACACCCCCACAGCAAACACAGACATTTAACATATCCCCAGATAGCTCAAGTCTGAGTGCATATCATAAGGCGAATGGCACTCAGAATACACGAATACAATAATATTAGCTATCTGGGTGCCCTCACATAACATACAATTTTATAAAACATATCACAGGAACCCCAAAACATGCAATAACCCCATAACCAATATATCCTTGGAACCGGGGGATCTGGGTGAACCACATGTCCAAAATTCACCCACATCCGTTCAGTAGTTTGGAAGATACAGTTACACTGAAAATATACAAGTTATACCAAAAATAGTCACTAATAAATGTGTCCCCTGTTTGGTAGTTTCAAACTACTGACTGATGTCTCTGTGCACCAAATACAGGCAAGATAGCACCGTGTGGAAAAGTCAGAACAGTGTCTGTGCGCTATCTATTGTTCCCACCATGTGCTTCATCCAAGCAAGTAAGGCAGAGGATGCAATCCAGGGACAGAGGGCTCCGTCCCAAGTGCCTTAAGACCCAATAACTTAAGGGACCATAATCCCAGGGCAGGAGGCTGGTAAACAGCCCCCTCCAAAACACCGTGGCGAGGTTGGTTTCGCCACACATCTCCCCCCCCCCAGGGAAGACTAACCAGATACCTGACCTCACGCCGGTCGGTACCTGAGTTAGTCTGGCAGCCCACCCACAACCCAATACTGGACCTGCTGAATTCCGTAGCCTGTCTCTGTCCAGTGAATCCACCAAGATTATATCTGCAGCTGGTACTCCCGGTCTCTGAGTTGCTCCCTGGCTTGGAGTGGAGGTTGCTTTGTGGGCAGGGATCAGCGGTACTCTGCCCTGGTGCCAGCGCTACCACGGAAGAAGCCTGGCTGGAGTCTGGTTGTCGGAGGGGGAAACCGACTGTCTCCCCTTTGGCTAAACAGCCCTGTTGCTGGGGGACAGGACCGACTGTCCCTACCCCCTGTGCTGTAAGTGCAGAGACCACGGTCCCATCTGCACTGTTGTGGGGCTTACTGTCTCCCCCTGGTGCGTAAAGCTGCCGCTGGGAAGAGGGGGTAACGTGCTCCTCTCCCATACATTTTTCCAGCCGCTGGGGAGGGCGACCGACCGCCTCCGCTCCCAATACAGTGTCCTGCTGCTGGGGAAAGGAGACTGGGCTCTCTATTCCCTGTAGGACACTCTGCCGCTGGGGGACAGGACCGACTGTCTCTGCCCCCTGTAACTCCACCTGCCGCTGGGGAATGGAGACTAGGCTCCCCATTCCCAAAAAATCATGCTGCTGCTGGGGGGCAGGAACAACTACCTCTGCCCCCTGTAACTCAGCCTGCCGCTGGGGAATGGAGACTAGGCTCCCAATTCCCTGCAGGACCGGTGGAGAGACCTCGGTCCCATCTCCACCAGCCACCTGGGGTTCTTCCCAGTAAACATCAACAATATCCTCCCAGCTGAAGGGCTCTGGACCTGGGTCTGACTTCTTGCTGTCCTGCTGAGCCTTCCCAATGGAGTGGAAGAGATCTCGGTAGTCCTGCTCCAGTTCCCACTCCAGGGTTGCTAGGTGAGCCAGGTCTTTCTCTACCTCATGGGGGTCATCCCACTCATGCCTAGCCTCCCTCTCATAGAAAATGTCCTGAAGTCTGGACTGTGCAGGGCTCCCGAAGTCAGGCTCTGCAAAGGACTCCCATAACAAGCCAGGACCATCAAACTCCTCTCCCTCTGGCTTGTCATGCTCAGCTGTCCAGGGTATAAACTGTGCCACATACCACCAAAGCGCCTGGTAGGCATCCTCCAGCCATAGCTCCTGCCATACCCGGTGCTGTAGTTCTATCACCCATTCCTCCAGGGGCTGCTCTCCCAGGAAGGACATCCGCAGGGCCACTTGCTTCTGCAACCGCTGCTCTTCACTGGGGAGGCTCTCACCTCACTGGTTTTGTACATTATCCAGGGCCTGGTACCAGATGCCTTTCCTTAATGCATCCCGGCCATCCAGGTCCTCCTCCTCGTATAACACTGCTGGTTCCATCCTGGTGCTTTTAGGGTCGCTGTACTGGGACATGCGTTGCCCTTAAATTGTAGAATCCAAAGACATGGTGTCTCCTGTAGCTGTCCTTCTGGCTGTAGGAACGATCCCGCTGCTTGCCACCAATGTAACGGCACCGTTTCTGCAGACAAGGGGTTAAAATCCGTTTAGGCGATATACCCCTTTCCGAGAGACAGGCACAGCTACTGCAGAACACCAACCTCCCGAACTGGATACAAAATAGCACTCCAAACTGGAACCTCGCAAATAACTGTCAGCAGACGAACAGGAAAAGCATTCAGTCAGCTTACACTCCTGGCAATCAGTCTCCAACAGCATACATGGAATCCCCCCAATAACGAGACAAGGCTCCGTGTTGAGGGTCAAGCAGTGCTCTGACTGTACTTCAAGTACAGCCTCTTTTATTGATAAAAAAACAAACATAGTACTGCCGACAGGGTTTTGAAATCCAACCAATCAGTAATTCACAACACACAATGTAAATACAGCAACCAATCGTTCCCGCCCCCTAGAGGACCAGAAGGGAGACTGCGACACAGAACAGATACAACATATCCCCACAATGCATCATGGTTTCCTCCTCTCTGCCTGGGAGACGACCGAAGACAATCCAATTATCTCTCAGGACAAAGGGGAGATCACCAATAACATGTGGAGACAACAGGGCAGACATCACCATTTAAACACACAATGGGACACCCCCACAGCAAACACAGACATTTAACATATCCCCAGATAGCTCAAGTCTGAGTGCATATCATAAGGCGAATGGCACTCAGAATACACGAATACAATAATATTAGCTATCTGGGTGCCCTCACATAACATACAATTTTATAAAACATATCACAGGAACCCCAAAACATGCAATAACCCCATAACCAATATATCCTTGGAACCGGGGGATCTGGGTGAACCACATGTCCAAAATTCACCCACATCCGTTCAGTAGTTTGGAAGATACAGTTACACTGAAAATATACAAGTTATACCAAAAATAGTCACTAATAAATGTGTCCCCTGTTTGGTAGTTTCAAACTACTGACTGATGTCTCTGTGCACCAAATACAGGCAAGATAGCACCGTGTGGAAAAGTCAGAACAGTGTCTGTGCGCTATCTATTGTTCCCACCATGTGCTTCATCCAAGCAAGTAAGGCAGAGGATGCAATCCAGGGACAGAGGGCTCCGTCCCAAGTGCCTTAAGACCCAATAACTTAAGGGACCATAATCCCAGGGCAGGAGGCTGGTAAACAGCCCCCTCCAAAACACCGTGGCGAGGTTGGTTTCGCCACACATCTCCCCCCCCCAGGGAAGACTAACCAGATACCTGACCTCACGCCGGTCGGTACCTGAGTTAGTCTGGCAGCCCACCCACAACCCAATACTGGACCTGCTGAATTCCGTAGCCTGTCTCTGTCCAGTGAATCCACCAAGATTATATCTGCAGCTGGTACTCCCGGTCTCTGAGTTGCTCCCTGGCTTGGAGTGGAGGTTGCTTTGTGGGCAGGGATCAGCGGTACTCTGCCCTGGTGCCAGCGCTACCACGGAGGAAGCCTGGCTGGAGTCTGGTTGTCGGAGGGGGAAACCGACTGTCTCCCCTTTGGCTAAACAGCCCTGTTGCTGGGGGACAGGACCGACTGTCCCTACCCCCTGTGCTGTAAGTGCAGAGACCACGGTCCCATCTGCACTGTTGTGGGGCTTACTGTCTCCCCCTGGTGCGTAAAGCTGCCGCTGGGAAGAGGGGGTAACGTGCTCCTCTCCCATACATACTTCCAGCCGCTGGGGAGGGCGACCGACCGCCTCCGCTCCCAATACAGTGTCCTGCTGCTGGGGAAAGGAGACTGGGCTCTCTATTCCCTGTAGGACACTCTGCCGCTGGGGGACAGGACCGACTGTCTCTGCCCCCTGTAACTCCACCTGCCGCTGGGGAATGGAGACTAGGCTCCCCATTCCCAAAAAATCATGCTGCTGCTGGGGGGCAGGAACAACTACCTCTGCCCCCTGTAACTCAGCCTGCCGCTGGGGAATGGAGACTAGGCTCCCAATTCCCTGCAGGACCGGTGGAGAGACCTCGGTCCCATCTCCACCAGCCACCTGGGGTTCTTCCCAGTAAACATCAACAATATCCTCCCAGCTGAAGGGCTCTGGACCTGGGTCTGACTTCTTGCTGTCCTGCTGAGCCTTCCCAATGGAGTGGAAGAGATCTCGGTAGTCCTGCTTCAGTTCCCACTCCAGGGTTGCTAGGTGAGCCAGGTCTTTCTCTACCTCATGGGGGTCATCCCACTCATGCCTAGCCTCCCTCTCATAGAAAATGTCCTGAAGTCTGGACTGTGCAGGACTCCCGAAGTCAGGCTCTGCAAAGGACTCCCATAACAAGCCAGGACCATCAAACTCCTCTCCCTCTGGCTTGTCATGCTCAGCTGTCCAGGGTATAAACTGTGCCACATACCACCAAAGCGCCTGGTAGGCATCCTCCAGCCATAGCTCCTGCCATACCCGGTGCTGTAGTTCTATCACCCATTCCTCCAGGGGCTGCTCTCCCAGGAAGGACATCCGCAGGGCCACTTGCTTCTGCAACCGCTGCTCTTCACTGGGGAGGCTCTCACCTCGCTGGTTTTGTACATTATCCAGGGCCTGGTACCAGATGCCTTTCCTTAATGCATCCCGGCCATCCAGGTCCTCCTCCTCGTATAACACTGCTGGTTCCATCCTGGTGCTTTTAGGGTCGCTGTACTGGGACATGCGTTGCCCTTAAATTGTAGAATCCAAAGACATGGTGTCTCCTGTAGCTGTCCTTCTGGCTGTAGGAACGATCCCGCTGCTTGCCACCAATGTAACGGCACCGTTTCTGCAGACAAGGGGTTAAAATCCGTTTAGGCGATATACCCCTTTCCGAGAGACAGGCACAGCTACTGCAGAACACCAACCTCCCGAACTGGATACAAAATAGCACTCCAAACTGGAACCTCGCAAATAACTGTCAGCAGACGAACAGGAAAAGCATTCAGTCAGCTTACACTCCTGGCAATCAGTCTCCAACAGCATACATGGAATCCCCCCAATAACGAGACAAGGCTCCGTGTTGAGGGTCAAGCAGTGCTCTGACTGTACTTCAAGTACAGCCTCTTTTATTGATAAAAAAACAAACATAGTACTGCCGACAGGGTTTTGAAATCCAACCAATCAGTAATTCACAACACACAATGTAAATACAGCAACCAATCGTTCCCGCCCCCTAGAGGACCAGAAGGGAGACTGCGACACAGAACAGATACAACATATCCCCACAATGCATCATGGTTTCCTCCTCTCTGCCTGGGAGACGACCGAAGACAATCCAATTATCTCTCAGGACAAAGGGGAGATCACCAATACACATGTGGAGACAACAGGGCAGACATCACCATTTAAACACACAATGGGACACCCCCACAGCAAACACAGACATTTAACATATCCCCAGATAGCTCAAGTCTGAGTGCATATCATTAGGCGAATGGCACTCAGAATACACGAATACAATAATATTAGCTATCTGGGTGCCCTCACATAACATACAATTTTATAAAACATATCACAGGAACCCCAAAACATGCAATAACCCCATAACCAATATATCCTTGGAACCGGGGGATCTGGGTGAACCACATGTCCAAAATTCACCCACATCCGTTCAGTAGTTTGGAAGATACAGTTACACTGAAAATATACAAGTTATACCAAAAATAGTCACTAATAAATGTGTCCCCTGTTTGGTAGTTTCAAACTACTGAATGATGTCTCTGTGCACCAAATACAGGCAAGATAGCACCGTGTGGAAAAGTCAGAACAGTGTCTGTGCGCTAAAATGGCCGCTATCTATTGTTCCCACCATGTGCTTCATCCAAGCAAGTAAGGCAGAGGATGCAATCCAGGGACAGAGGGCTCCGTCCCAAGTGCCTTAAGACCCAATAACTTAAGGGACCATAATCCCAGGGCAGGAGGCTGGTAAACAGCCCCCTCCAAAACACCGTGGCGAGGTTGGTTTCGCCACAGCATCTTTTTACACGTGCTGTTGATTTAAAACTTAACTTTTATTTTAATTCTAATTAAATAGTATTCTTATACAAACTGTGAGCTACATAAACACTGTGAGACTATTTAAAAATCCTGTCCGATCCCCTGAAGACTCTGTTTTGCCGGCGAAACATGTCAGGTGGCAGTGTATGTGTGTTGTTTTAGATCAGTAGTAGGTAGTTAACCTATTCAAAGGCAATGAGTGTAAACTAGTGGATACTAAAGAAATGAAATGTAGCTGGTCAGAGCACGCATTGATTGACCACTTTGTTAAAACAGCTAAGTATTGCTGTGAAGGATACAAACAGTGACTCCACATGTATATTATATACTAAAATGATTTTAGGGTATCTGCCTATCAACTACTGAGATTTTTAAATAGTCTCGCAGTGTTTCTGTAGGTCACAGTTTGTATAAGTATACTATTTAATGAGAATTAAAATAAAAGTTAAGTTTTAAATCAACAGCACGTGTAAATAGATGCTCTGTGGTCAAATGACCAAATGATATGAATTACTGATAATGTAAAAGTCATACACGAGCTGTGAGGTCTTATTTGTAATTAAATCCATTGGTTGACACAGTGGTTCCACAACCACAGCCATGGCTTCCAAGAGCGCAGACAATAGAATTGCTGGCTTAGCATGATGCTAGAAAAATGTTGCAGAAAATTAGCTTTGAGTAAAAAATAATACACAAAACCTTCTCAGATATAAAATTCCAGAGGTAATTCTTTGTAGTCTGTACTCACATTGCTTTGTTCAGCATTTCATGCTAATTCTTGTTTGCTGTGTCACAGTCTGTTGCTGTCATTTTCATCCCACTCTTGCCTTACATAGCAATATTTAATCTGCAGTCAATTTTATTAGATAACAAAATAGAAGTCAGTATACTATAGGGTTATAAAGTTAAACTAAGTGGAATACATGCCTTGTAGGAAAGTTATATAATAGTAATATAGAAAACAATGTACTAAACTAAACATTTAGACAAGAATTAGTGGACCACCCGTGACAAATTTCGAAGGAAACAAATACAGTTAGGTCCATAAATATTGGGACATCGACACAATTCTAACATTTTTGGCTCTATACACCACCACAATGGATTTGAAATGAAACGAACAAGATATGCTTTAACTGCAGACTGTCAGCTTTAATTTGAGGGTATTTACATCCAAATCAGGCAAACGGTGTAGTAATTACAACAGTTTGCATATGTGCCCCCCACTTGTTAAGGGACCAAAAGTAATGGGACATAATAATAATCGTAAATCAAACTTTTACTTTTTAATACTTGGTTGAAAATCCTTTGCAGTCAATTACAGCCTGAAGTCTGGAACGCATAGACATCACCAGATGCTGGGTTTCATCCCTGGTGATGCTCTGCCAGGCCTCTACTGCAACTGTCTTCAGTTCCTGCTTGTTCTTGGGGCATTTTCCCTTCAGTTTTGTCTTCAGCAAGTGAAATGCATGCTCAATCGGATTCAGGTCAGGTGATTGACTTGGCCATTGCATAACATTCCACTTCTTTCCCTTAAAAAACTCTTTGGTTGCTTTTGCAGTATGCTTTGGGTCATTGTCCATCTGCACTGTGAAGCGCCATCCAATGAGTTCTGAAGCATTTGGCTGAATATGAGCAGATAATATTGCCCAAAACACTTCAGAACTCATCCTGCTGCTTTTGTCAGCAGTCACATCATCAATTAATACAAGAGAACCAGTTCCATTGGCAGCCATACATGCACACGCCATGAGACTACCACCACCATGCTTCACTTATGAGGTGGTATGCTTAGGATCATGAGCAGTTCCTTTCCTTCTCCATACTATTCTCTTCCCATCACTCTGGTACAAGTTGATCTTGGTCTCATCTGTCCATAGGAAGTTGTTCTAGAACTGTGAAGGCTTTTTTAGATGTCGTTTGGCAAACTCTGATCTGGCCTTCCTGTTTTTGAGGCTCACCAATGGTTTACATCTTGTGGTGATCCCTCTGTATTCACTCTGGTGAAGTCTTCTCTTGATTGTTGACTTTGACACACATACACCTACTTCCTGGAGAGTGTTTTTGATCTGGCTAACTGTTGTGAAGGGTGTCTTCTTCACCAGGGAAAGAATTCTTCGGTCATCCACCACAGTTGTTTTCCGTTGTCTTCCGGATTTTTTGGTGTTGCTGAGCTCACCGGTGCCTTTCCTTCTTTTTAAGAATGTTCCAAACTGTTATTTTGGCCACACCTAATGTTTTAGATATCTCTCTGATGGGTTTGTTTTGTTTTTTCAGCCTAATGATCGCTTGCTTCACTGATAGTGACAGCTATTTGGATCTCATCTTGAGAGTTTACAGCAACAGATTCCAAATGCAAATAGCACACTTGAAATGAACTCTGGACCTTTTATCTGCTCATTGTAATTGGGATAATGAGGGAATAACACACACCTGGCCATGGAACAGCTGAGAAGCCAATTGTCCCAATACTTTTGGTCCCTTAACAAGTGGGAGGCACATATGCAAACTGTTGTACAATACTACACCGTTCACCTGATTTGGATGTAAATACCCTCAAATTAAAGCTGACAGTCTGCAGTTAAAGCATATCTTGTTAGTTTCATTTCAAATCCATTGTGGTGGTGTATAGAGCCAAAAATGTTAGAATTGTGTCGAGATCCTAATATTTATGGACCTGATTGTAACAGAGCTCTGGGACACAAGGCTCAAATAAGAAATTAGGGTAGCTAAGAAGGTGTGCAAACTTAAAATGTGAAAATGAGGAAGGAAAGGAGGGTTCTAGATATGAGCAAACAAGAGAGGAGGATGAGAATAAACATAAGAGAAGAGATAAGAAAATATATAATACAACAATATAGATAATCTAATAGAGACCACCTGAATCAATTGAAAATATAGGGTAAGTGATCAGTTTAAAACTTAACATTTAATGCACACAATATAGAAAATTTGGTCCCATGATGATTGGATACAATTATAGAAAATAAAAGGAGCAACGCGGTGGTACACCCACGGAGAACAGGTGCAATCAACCAGAACCCAAAAACAGAAAATGGTGCTCGGCGGCACTCAAATTAAACCCGGTGGTCCTACCGCTTAGATGAGAAGCTCCTTGGAATCACGACTGCCCGTCCAGTGGTGATAGATATACACACCGTTTGGTGACGGCAGACGTGTGCATCAGGGTGTAGGAATGCTAGGATTGCTGGCCCTAATATCACCCTCAGGCCCTACAATGGCCTAAATGGCGTGACCACGGTTTCCCGCGATCAGCCAATGCAGGAACCTACCCCTGGAATTGGTGCGCCCTAATAAGCCCTCAGCTGCCTAGTCCCTACACGCATGTTTCGCAAACATAGAAGAGTGAATGACTCATCAGGGGAAACACGGAGCCTGGGCTGAGACTGTGCAGGGAGCGCTGACAAATGTCGACAGCGGACACTGCACAGAGGCAAAGTTTAGACCACAGTCCAGATAAAAGGAGAATGTGGCCAAACCTAATAAACAGTGAGAAGGACAAACTGATACTCGTCCTAACCACTGCTAAACACTAATGGCGCATGGGCTGATGTAGCCTGGGGAAGCGCTCAAATCCGTCACCTTTTAAACCAGGACCGAGCCTCAGAAAGAGGCTTGGTCAGGACACTCCCACCCATGATAGACAGTGCGATGCACGCGCGCATGCGCGAACGGACGGATCGCACAGAGGAGAGAGTTCACTTCAGCAGACGCCTGTGAACGTGGTTACGTCACCGCGCCCGATCCCGTTTGTTTACACGAGACCGCACGGCAGTTGCCAGGCGACCGGTACCGCTACTCCCTGACACCGCCGGAAAGCGCAGCTACAAGTTAAGAAGCTGTGCAGACATGAATGAGGCATTTAGGCAAACATAATAATCAAAAGAATACTGGCTAGGATGACAATATACGAACACACAGAGACAGAGGGAGGGGTAATGAGGAAAGAACTATGCAAATAAAAATAGGAGGGCAGAAAGAGAGGAGGCAAATGGCATAACATTAAGTTAAATGAGGAATATATAGAGGCCATATAATTAAGCTGTTCATTTAGGCCGGTGGGTGAGACCGTGCCTAAAATATAAATCCAGCGGGATTCTCTCTGGAGTAAAACACGGTCCCAATCACCCCCACGAATTGGATGCGCCACCTTCTCGATTCCCATTGCTCTCAGACAGCCAGGGTTGCCCTGATGGCAATCATCGACATGTCTGGAGATAACGGTGTCCCTCTGATTGGCAATGTCGCCAAGGTGCTCGCCTAGGCCTTTAAGGTCCATAAGGGGACAACTCCCCTTAAAGGGAGACCTATCGCCTCGGGGGTTGGCTGTATCAGTCAAAACCTGGGTATTTATATCGACAAAGTCCTTATGCCCTTTGTGGTGTCCCTGCCATCCTATGTCAGGGACACCATAGACCTACTTAAAAGACTTGACGGCGTTAACATTGAACCCCAGGCGATCCTGGGGAGTATTGATGTTGAGGCACTTTATTCCTCTATTCCCCATGCAGCGGGTCTCAAAGCAGTAGGTTATTTCCTCAGTATGAGGGGCTGTCAGTTTTCTCGGCACAATGATTTTGTGCTGAGACTTCTTGAGTATCTTTTGACCCATAATTTTTTTCATTTTGGTAACAAGCTTTACCACCAGCTCAGGGGCACGGCGATGGGCTGTTCTTGTGCGCCGGCCTACGCCAATCTGCTCCTGGGCTGGTGGGAGGCAACCTGTGTTTTCTCTGAGGAGATGTCGTCGAGTACCGTGCCCATAGCTCTGTGGGCACGTTACATCGACGACGTCTTTATCATCTGGAACGATTCTCAGTCATCATTCTCTAGTTTGGTATCCAAGCTTAATCATAACAGCATAGGCCTTAGATTCACAATTGAATCTGACCCTAATAGTCTGTCCTTTCTTGATATTTCCATCTTCAGAAAGGGGTCCGATGAACTTTCCACAACCATTTTCAGAAAGCCTACCTCTACTAATTCAGTCCTACACTGGAGCAGTAGCCACCCCACCCCCCCTTAAAAGGGGTATTCCACATGACCAGTATTTGCGTCTTAGGCGGAACTGCTCCGAGGGACCAGACTTTAGAAAGAAGGCGAATGACCTAAGGGTACGCTTTCTGAATAGGGGTTACCCGGACGATGTGCTCCAGCAGGCCTATCATAGAGCGGTCGACACGGCTAGGTCGGACCTCCTGGTACCTAAGGCTAAATCAGCCGGCGACCAGAAGATCCGACTTTTAGCCACCTTTGATGGCTGTGCCGATAGAATGCGTGGGATCCTGGGCAAACATTGGCCAATTTTAATGATGGACCCGGACATCAGGGACATCATTCACGACTACCCCCAAATAACATTTCGAAGGGGTAGCAATTTAAAGGATCTCCTGGTACACAGCCATTTTACTCCGCCATCCAGGCAGGGGACTTGGCTCGACCGCGTGCCTGTGGGCTGCTTCAGGTGCAGCGGCTGCGTAGCGTGTAAAATTATCCAAACAGGGAAATCTTTTTTTAGCTCTAACCTCAATAAGTCCTTTCCGATCAAAGACTACATTAATTGCAAAACGCAAGGTGTGATTTATAGGATTTCCTGCGAGTGCAATTTGGAGTACAGCCGACCCCCGAGGCGATAGGTCTCCCTTTAAGGGGAGTTGTCCCCTTATGGACCTTAAAGGCCTAGGCGAGCACCTTGGCGACATTGCCAATCAGAGGGACACCGTTATCTCCAGACATGTCGATGATTGCCATCAGGGCAACCCTGGCTGTCTGAGAGCAATGGGAATCGAGAAGGTGGCGCATCCAATTCGTGGGGGTGATTGGGACCGTGTTTTACTCCAGAGAGAATCCCGCTGGATTTATATTTTAGGCACGGTCTCACCCACCGGCCTAAATGAACAGCTTAATTATAGTTGTTTTATTTAGGCAATCTATACTGGTCCCCCCATTTTTGGACTTATTGATCTATATGGCCTCTATATATTCCTCATTTAACTTATTGTTATGCCATTTGCCTCCTCTCTTTCTGCCCTCCTATTTTTATTTGTATAGTTCTTTCCTCATTACCCCTCCCTCTGTCTCTGTGTGTTCGTATATTGTCATCCTAGCCAGTATTCTTTTGATTATTATGTTTGCCTAAATGCCTCATTCATGTCTGCACAGCTTCTTAACTTGTAGCTGCGCTTTCCGGCGGTGTCAGGGAGTAGCGTCCCGGTCGCCTGGCAACTGCCGTGCGGTCTCGTGTAAACAAACGGGATCGGGCGCGGTGACGTAACCACGTTCACAGGCGTCTGCTGAAGTGACCTCTCTCCTCTGTGCGATCCGTCCGTTCGCGCATGCGCGCGCGCATCGCACTGTCTATCATGGGTGGGAGTGTCCTGACCAAGCCTCTTTCTGAGGCTCGGTCCTGGTTTAAAAGGTGGCGGATTTGAGCGCTTCCCCAGGCTACATCAGCCCATGCGCCATTAGTGTTTAGCAGTGGTTAGGACGAGTATCAGTTTGTCCTTCTCACTGTTTATTAGGTTTGGCCACATTCTCCTTTTATCTGGACTGTGGTCTAAACTTTGCCTCTGTGCAGTGTCCGCTGTCGACATTTGTCAGCGCTCCCTGCACAGTCTCAGCCCAGGCTCCGTGTTTCCCCTGATGAGTCATTCACTCTTCTATGTTTGCGAAACATGCGTGTAGGGACTAGGCAGCTGAGGGCTTATTAGGGCGCACCAATTCCAGGGGTAGGTTCCTGCATTGGCTGATCGCGGGAAACCATGGTCACGCCATTTAGGCCATTGTAGGGCCCGAGGGTGATATTAGGGCCAGCAATCCTAGCATTCCTACACCCTGATGCACACGTCTGCCGTCACCAAACGGTGTGTATATCTATCAGCACTGGACGGGCAGTCGTGATTCCAAGGAGCTTCTCATCTAAGCGGTAGGACCACCGGGTTTAATTTGAGTGCCGCCGAGCACCATTTTCTGTTTTTGGGTTCTGGTTGATTGCACCTGTTCTCCGTGGGTGTACCACCGCGTTGCTCCTTTTATTTTCTATAATTGTATCCAATCATCATGGGACCAAATTTTCTATATTGTGTGCATTAAAGATAAGAAAATATAAATAAATAAATAAAAAAGGGAAAGAAGGTAGATGTGAAACAAGAAAAGGGAACCATCCCCATGGAGCAGACCCTGAACCTTATATTCTATATATGATTATAATTAGGCTAGGGAACAATTTTTTTTTACCAAAATGCACACATTTTTAGTTAAAAAAATATTTTTTGTAATTAAAAATATATTCAGTCATTTGGCTTCATTTACTTGTTTCTGGCCAAAGACTGCAGCAGTTCAGGCAGTGGCAGCTCGGGTGGACTATGAGCCTGCTGCTAACCACTACCACTGGCTGTGCCTGACACTTTATCGGAAATGAAAACCTATAATTGGCCACCCCCACCATACAGACTCCACCCAGATGGGAAACACTGTCCAATCAATGGCATGCCCACTCTGGTAAGCTGAAGCAGCGACATTTACCCTATTATTCTAAGTGGGCTATCTAAAATCCCTCCCATACTGTACTCATCCAAACTGTTCCCAACATTACAACAGTACAATTCATGTTAATACAGTTTAACCAACATGGCATATCATATCATAATTCTGCTCAAACATTGACTGTGTTTTTCCCACACCCTTAGACCTGCATGCATAATCATATACAGCATGTTGCTCATTTCCTTTCAGTGTGAAATCCATCCAAGTATAGCTTGCGCTAAAGGGCACTACATGACAAAAAATAATTCTCAAGGGAGGAGATTTGTAAAGTAAACAAAATGGTCAGCATCTTCTTTAAGACGTAATCCTGTGTGCTGTGTTTTTATCAAGCATGGAGCAGAACAGAGGAGGTTGTGGTGCAGAACAGTGAAGCCTGCAGGTGGGTTAAATCACCCAGCCAGACCAGTTAGTAACCAGCAGGGCCGGCCTTTGGGGTGTGCAGGCTGTGTGGCCGCACAGGGCGCCATAGCAACAGGGGCGCCGGGCAGCCGACAGCTCGCAGTGTAATATGCGGCAGGCGAGCGAGCTGGCGGCGGCGGCTGGGCACAGGATGATGAGCGCTTCCATTGTGGAAGCGCTCATCTCCAGTCATCTGTATCGCCGTCCTCAGGACAGCGATACAGATGCCTGCCTGTGCTGCGGTAGGGGAGGGAGAGGCGTGTCCCTTTCCTATCCTCTGATAGGCTTCTGGCCTAGTGCCTGCAGCCTATAAGAGGCCAGCGCAGGCGGCACGATGACGTCATCACGCCGCCTGAGCCATACAGCGTGGGACACAGGCCAGAAGAGGCCTGCATCGCATCACTGACATGGAGGTAAGTATGTGTTTTTTTTTATTTTTTATTATGTACAATACTTTTACTGGCGAGGGCTGTTATTACTGGCAAAGGGGGGCTGTTTGTTATTACTAGCAAAGGGGGGCTGTTATTACTGGCGGGGGCTGTTATTACTGGCAAAGGGAGGGCTGTTATTACTGGCAAAGGGGGGGGCTGTTATTACTGGCGGGGGCTGTTATTACTGGCGGGGGCTGTTATTACTGGCACAGAGGGGCTGTTATTACTGACACAGAGGGGCTCTTATTACTGGGGGCTGTTATTACTGGCACAGAGGGGCTCTTATTACTGGGGGCTGTTATTACTGGCACAGAGGGGCTGTTATTACTGGGGGCTGTTATTACTGACACAGAGGGGCTCTTATTACTGGGGGCTGTTATTACTGGCACAGAGAGGCTCTTATTACTGGGGGCTGTTATTACTGGCACAGAGGGGCTCTTATTACTGGGGGCTGTTATTACTGGGGGCTGTTATTACTGGCACAGGGGGGCTGTTATTACTGGGGGCTGCTATTACTGGCACAGGGGGGCTGCTATTACTGGCATAGGGGCTATTATTACTGGCACTGGGGGGGCTGTTAATACTGGCACTTGATTGGGGGCACTATAGGGGCATCTAATGAGGCCACAAAGAAGGGGTATTTTATATGGGCTCTCTGTACAGTACAATTTTATACTGGGACACATGGTGGGTACTATGGGGAAGGGGGGAGAGGAGTACTATGGGGTCATCTACGGGGGGCACTAAGATGGGGTATTTTATACTTGCAAATTATGGGGGACACTGAGGGCATCTACTGGAGCATTTTATACTGGTACATTATGGGGGCACTAGGAGGAAGGAGGGTGTGGAGCACTATGGGGTCATTTACTTGGGGCACTATATAGGGGTATTTTATACTGGCACATTATGGGGGCACTATGAGGACATTAGCTCAAATGGGGGCATTACAAGGGGGTATTTTTTGCACTGTCACATTATAAGGAGAATTATTACTACTGGGGGGGCATTATGGTGGGCTTTATTACTCCCCCATGGTATGACCCCCTAGTAGCAGCACCAGCCTCTCCCTGCTCTGCTATCCCTCTGCCCCTTCTCCAAATACTTATTATGAAATCTTTCTCATTAGGATAAAACACCTCATCAGCTCCACCGAGCCCCCGGCCAAAGTGTGGAAGTGGCGTCCGAGATCCCCAAGGGCCAGGCCAAGTAACTGTAAGTTTTCATGTGAAATAAGTTTGTTATACACATACAGGTCCTTCAAATTTTTTTGCATATTGTGATAAAGTTCATTATTTTCTGTAATGTACTGATAAACATTAAACTTTCATATATTTTAGATTCATTACACACCAACTGAAGTAGTTCAAGCCTTTTATTGTTTTAATATTGATGATTTTGGCATACAGCTCATGAAAACCCAAAATTCCTATCTAAAAAAATTAGCATATCATGAAAAGGTTCTCTAAACGAGCTATTAACCTAATCATCTGAATCAACTAATTAACTCTAAACACCTGCAAAAGATTCCTGAGGCTTTTAAAAACTCCCAGCCTGGTTCATTACTCAAAACCGCAATCATGGGTAAGACTGCCGACCTGACTGCTGTCCAGAAGGCCATCAGTGCTGTATCAAGGCACCTCAGTGGGAAGTCTGTGGGAAGGAAAAAGTGTGGCAGAAAACGCTGCACAACGAGAAGTGGTGACCGGACCCTGAGGAAGATTGTGGAGAAGGACCGATTCCAGACCTTGGGGGACCTGCGGAAGCAGTGGACTGAGTCTGGAGTAGAAACATCCAGAGCCACCGTGTACAGGCGTGTGCAGGAAATGGGCTACAGGTGCCGCATTCCCCAGGTCAAGCCACTTTTGAACCAGAAACAGCGGCAGAAGCGCCTGACCTGGGCTACAGGGAAGCAGCACTGTACTGTTGCTCAGTGGTCCAAAGTACTTTTTTCGGATGAAAGCAAATTTTGAATGTCATTCGGAAATCAAGGTGCCAGAGTCTGGAGGAAGACTGGGAAGAGGGAAATGCCAAAATGCCTGAAGTCCAGTGTCAAGTACCCACAGTCAGTGATGGTCTGGGGTGCCATGTCAGCTGCTGGTGTTGGTCCACTGTGTTTTATCAAAGGCAGGGTCAATGCAGCTAGCTATCAGGAGATTTTGGAGCACTTCATGCTTCCATCTGCTGAAAAGCTTTATGGAGATGAAGATTTCATTTTTCAGCACAACCTGGCACCTGCTCACAGTGCCAAAATCACTGGTAAATGGTTTACTGACCATGGTATTACTGTGCTCAATTGGCCTGCCAACTCTCCTGACCTGAACCCCATAGAGAATCTGTGGGATATTGGGAAGAGAAAGTTGAGAGACGCAAGACCCAACACTCTGGATGAGCTTAAGGCCGCTATCGAAGCATCCTGGGCCTCCATAACACCTCAGCAGTGCCACAGGCTGATTGCCTCCAAGCCACGCCGCATTGAAGCAGTCATTTCTGCAAAAGGATTCCCGACGAAGTATTGAGTGCATAACTAAACATAATTATTTGAAGGTTGACTTTTTTTGTATTAAAAACACTTTTCTTTTATTGGTCGGATGAAATATGCTAATTTTTTGAGATAGGAAATTTGGGTTTTCATGAGCTGTATGCCAAAATCATCAATATTAAAACAATAAAAGGCTTGAACTACTTCAGTTGGTGTGTAATGAATCTAAAATATATGAAAGTCTAATGTTTATCCGTATATTACAGAAAATAATGAACTTTATCACAATATGCAAATTTTTTTAGAAGGACCTGTATAGCCTACACTGTGCCATACAATTTTATTTTATTTTTTTGAGGGGGGCGCCACAAGGTTAGCTCACACAGGGCGCCTGAACACCTAAGGCCGGCCCTGGTAACCAGACCGGACATCTAGACATTGCAGGGAGCAGTTAGCCAGTGTGTGAAGCAGCAAATTTATCAGTGACTTGTGCCTGCAGAGGAGTTCAGCAAAAAGCTGGAGGCATTTGGTGTACCAACAGTGTTAATAACTAAAACATCAGACACTCTGTTTTTATAATTAGGTACAGAAACTGTTGAGAAACCCCAGAGCCCCTCAATACAATCCTTGTGTTCTAAAACTGTTCCAGATCAGTTTTTTTTTACTGTTTTTCACTGTGTGACTGAAATTTTCAGTTGTAATCTGTTAAAGAATCGTACAGTGATAAGTAAAGCATCTTTAGTTTTCAATTCTGAAACATTTCATATGACATCCTCAGTCAGTCCTACCACATTAAAAGAGCTCTCTGTCAGTCCTCCCTTTAACAGGTAGAGTGCACATACAGGTCCTTCTCAAAAAATTAGCATATTGTGATAAAGTTCATTATTTTCTGTAATGTACTGATAAACATTAGACTTTCATATATTTTAGATTCATTACACACCAACTGAAGTAGTTCAAGCCTTTTATTGTTTTAATATTGATGATTTTGGCATACAGCTCATGAAAACCCAAAATTCCTATCTCAAAAAATTAGCATATCATGAAAAGGTTCTCTAAACGAGCTATTAACCTAATCATCTGAATCAACTAATTTACTCTAAACACCTGCAAAAGATTCCTGAGGCTTTTAAAAACTCCCAGCCTGGTTCATTACTCAAACCCGCAATCATGGGTAAGACTGCCGACCTGACTGCTGTCCAGAAGGCCATCATTGACACCCTCAAGCAAGAGGGTAAGACACAGAAAGAAATTTCTGAACGAATAGGCTGTTCCCAGAGTGCTGTATCAAGGCACCTCAGTGGGAAGTCTGTGGGAAGGGAAAAGTGTGGCAGAAAACGCTGCACAACGAGAAGAGGTGACTGGACCCTGAGGAAGATTGTGGAGAAGGACCGATTCCAGACCTTGGGGGACCTGCGGAAGCAGTGGACTGAGTCTGGAGTAGAAGCATCCAGAGCCACAGTGTACAGGCGTGTGCAGGAAATGGGCTACAGGTGCCGCATTCCACAGGTCAAGCCACTTTAGAACCAGAAACAGCGGCAGAAGCGCCTGACCTGGGCTACAGAGAAGCAGCACTGGACTGTTGCATGTCATTCGGAAATCAAAGTGCCAGAGTCTGGAGGAAGACTGGGGACAGGGAAATGCCAAAATGCCTGAAGTCCAGTGTCGAGTACCCACAGTCAGTGATGGTCTGGGGTGCCAAGTCAGCTGCTGGTGTTGGTCCACTGTGTTTTATCAAGGGCAGGGTCAATGCAGCTAGCTATCAGGAGATTCTGGAGCACTTCATGCTTCTATCTGCTGAAAAGCTTTATGGAGATGAAGATTTCATTTTTCAGCACGACCTGGCACCTGCTCACAGTGCCAAAACCACTGGTAAATGGTTTACTGACCATGGTATTACTGTGCTCAATTGGCCTGCCAACTCTCCTGACCTGAACCCCATAGAGAATCTGTGGGATATTGGGAAGAGAAAGTTGAGAGACGCAAGACCCAACACTCTGGATGAGCTTAAGGCCGCTATCGAAGCATCCTGGGCCTCCATAACACCTCAGCAGTGCCACAGGCTGATTGTCTCCATGCCACGCCGCATTGAAGCAGTCATTTCTGCAAAAGGATTCCCGACCAAGTATTGAGTGCATAACTGAACATAATTATTTGAAGGTTGACTTTTTTGGTATTAAAAACCCTTTTCTTTTATTGGTCGAATGAAATATGCTAATTTTTTGAGATAGGAAATTTGGGTTTTCATGAGCTGTATGCCAAAATCATCAATATTAAAACAATAAAAGGCTTGAACTACTTCAGTTGTGTGTAATGAATCTAAAAATATATGAAAGTCTAATGTTTATCAGTACATTACAGAAAATAATGAACTTTATCACAATATGCTAATTTTTTTAGAAGGACCTGTACATGCCCAATGGGAGCACACACAAGCAAAAGCAGAAGGAAGGAGTCATCTGAGAGTCAAGTGCATGCCACTGGCATTACATACAGAGAGCATTTAGGTACAGAATAAGGAAATATGGGCTGCTGTGAGGAAGATGGTACTAATAAGATGTCTAAAATATATTAAAAAGTCACATGTATTACTGATTTATGTGAGCAAATGAATAACTGCAAGGACATGGGGGAAAATGACACACTCTAATGCTAACTTAATCGCTAATAAATGATTGACACTAACAACATAGTGGAGGAAATGGCCGCTGAGCTTTATTAAGGGTCACTTAAAATATTTTACAACCATAAATTAAATAAATTAATTTTAAAATACCATCATAACCGATACCAAAAGACCAATAATAAATTAACCATATAAAGACCAAGATCCACTCAGCATGAGCTGAGTGACACTACCCCTCTAATAAAGCCCAGCGACAGGTGACACAGTGCGAAAATAAGGGAAGGGTGGGTGGGACGCTGGTCAGTTCTTCAGGCACATCTGAGCCAGCTCCGCCGAACCTGTAAATATAAAGGGGAACAGATTCCCGCCACTAAACAAACAACAAATCAGAGGGCTGTAAATCTCCCCCAGCAACAGGCAGCAATCAATCAGCTGCACTCTTCACTTGTAAAGCTGGAATCTTCTAAACCGCAGGTAAGACAATTTCTGAGGTAAATTTACCTGTAATAGAAAAAAGGGTGGGAAAAGACAAACAGGGGAAAGAAACATGGATCCTACAGAACCCCTAATTATATACTACCTATGGTGTCATTGCCCCCATGCTTCCCCCCAAGCTAAACGCTCTGGTGGGGTTAATTCATGGGGGCAAATGACACACTCTAATACTAACTTAATCGCTAATAAATGATTGACACCAACAACATAGTGGAGGAAATGGCCGCTGAGCTTTATTAAGGGTCACTTAAAATATTTTACAACCATAAATTAAATAAATAAATTTATTTTAAAATACCATCATAACCAATACCAAAAGACCAATTATAAATTAACCATATAAAGACCAAGACTGAGCAACACTACCCCACAAGCCACGCCTAACATAGGCGAGGCCCCCCACAACACAGCAGCCATTTCTCCACTATTTTCTGAAAGCCCAAGTTAAAAATATCAATCCCTACCTCAGAAAGATGAACGTTGTCGGATCTAAAGAGGCCAGGCAAAAAACCTGAATGCCTATAGCTAAACCCACCCACTAAAGGGAGAAATTTTTCAAGGGCCCTATTCACTCTTTTTCAGATTTTCTCCATAAATTTACCATCCCTCCCAGACCAAACTAAGCGAGGGACAATTTCTGAAAAAACGAAATTAGTACTAGGAAGACTATGATGTAATAAGGCCAGGTCCCTCTTCATGACCCATAATAACTCACAGGTCCTTATCCTACTTAAATCTTTCCCCCCAAGATGAATGATAATCAGATGAGGAACAGGCCATTTTTTTTTATAAGTTTATTAATTTCATCCGTTAACCCTTTCCAACACATCCCTCTAATACCCTGCCAAAGAATAAGAACTTCAGATGTATTAAAAGACAAATTCTCTGAGTATATTCTTTTTTCAGCTCTCTTCTGAGCCCAAAACACAAATCAATGTCCCACAATCCAAATCACAAACTGACTCCCTGCAAAAATAGAAAAGCATTCAGACTGGTAGCATTAAATCCGGTCTAACATAAATTTTAAACCTATTAGATTCCCATCTCCCAATTCTTTTAACTACTGAATCATCTAGCCCAAATCTGGCAGCCTCCGTCGCAGCACCTATCCTAAATGAATGTGACGAGAATTACGCAGAACTAAGCCCCAGCTTCCCTAAACATTTTTTTCAGAATTGCGCTAAACTGAAATTTAGTGAGAGGGGAGGAATCCTGGTGCATTAAAAAGGAACCACACTTAGCGGGATGAATCTCATACAAACACCTTACCAATTTAACCAGACAAAATTCAGAACCCACCCAAGAATGTAATCTAACTACCTGACCCCTACCATACTGATCATTTTTTGACCTCCTAACAAAAATATCAACTTTATCATTAATCACCACAACATCAGAAAACTCCAAACCTGACACACTATTACGGCTCACCGCAACCAACTCACTAACCCTAAAAGCCCCGAAAAAGGCTAACACAAACGCTGTACAAAAAAGCAATATTTCACCCTGGTCCTTACACACGTCACACAAAACCTTACAAAGATCCCCCAGTAAAGAGATAGAAATTGGCCTCCTAGCATCCAACTTACAAACACCTTTCTTGTAACCCTTCAGTGCTTGCTTAATCTGAAAAAAGGACGATAACGGCCTCTCACCCCGCAGTTTCTGAAAAAATGCCACTACTTTCGCAACAGATGAAGCCGCCAATTTTCTATTAAATAAGCTAGTAACAAACAATACACCGCAACTTAAAACATCCCCTTTAATCTATTGAGCAAGCATTTAAAAAATACCACCAATCCCACCATGCGGCAGAGTAAGCAGCCCATGTTCTCGGGGCTAAGGACCTCTCAATAGCTTCAGACATCAGTCCCAAATCAAACCCCACAGATGTTAAGGACACGGGCTCCCATCCAGGTCCGCCTCCGGAGCTAAGTCCCGGAATCTCAGGAACTGTGAACGAGACAAAGAATCAGCCAGCACGTTAGATGGCCCTACAATATATTTTGCTTTGATCCATATATTAAACTTCATACAAAACAGAACTAAATGGCTTAATAATTTCACAACTACATCACATTTGGACGAAAGAGTATTGACCGCAAAACAAACCCCTTTGTTATCCGTGTGTAATAAGATCCTCTTATCCTTAAAATCATAGCCCCAAAGAACAACAGCAACAATTACGGGAAAAAGCTCTAATAGAACAATATTCCTTGTGAGTCCATTATCAACCCAAGAAGCAGGCCACCTCTCAGCCGACCATTTACCGTTCCAGAAAGCCCCATATCCACAGCTACCAGCCGCATCCGTAAATAAACCCAAAGCGTCTGAACTCAAAAATTCCTCTTGCCAACAACTAGAACCATTAAATTCCTGGAGGAATTCTAACCAAACACCCATATCTTCCTTTAAACATTTAGTCAACCGAATATGGGAATTAGGAGACTTAAGACCCCTAGTTGAAAAATAAAATCTACTAGAAAAAACTCTACCTATGGGGATAACCCTACAAGCAAAATTAAGAGACCCAAGAAGAGATTACATTTCTCTAAGAGTACATTTTTTCTTACTTAACAAAAGCAAAAGTAACATCCAGGATTTTTTCTAATTTCGCTTCTGACAGTCGAAATTCCATGCGACTAGAGTCGATAACTATCCCAAGAAACTCTAAACAACAACAAGGACCAACTGTCTTCCCCTCCGCTACTGGAATCCCAAAACAAGAACAAATATCCAAAAACCTACTTAACAAATCCGAATAAGCACTAGAATTAGAAGAACCGACAAATAACAAATCGTCTAAATAATGAAGAACACCATTAAAACTTAGATCACACTCAACAACCCACTGAATAAAAGAAAATGCTTCAAAGTAATAACAGGACAATGAAAAACCCATTGGCAGGCATTTATCAAAATAAAAATAACCGTCAAAATGAAAACCTAATGAGTTGAAGCCACCTGGACAAACCGGCAATAAACGAAATGCAGACTTAATAGCCTTAGCTAACAGGGCATCCTTACCGAAAGACCTCACTAAAGATAGTGCATTATCAAAAGAGGCGTATGAAACAGAGTCCTTAGATTTATCCACCATATCGTTCAAAGAGCTTTTCTCTGAGAACGACAGGTGATGAATCAACCTGAAATCTCCAGGCTCCTTCTTTGGCACAACGCCCAAAGGAGAAAGCCTAAAATTAGCAAACGGTGGCTCTAAAAAGGGGCCTTCAATCCTCCCCAAGTCAAGCTCCTTCTGAATCTTACTACGGACTACCTCTTTATGCAAGCTCACAGATTTTTAGTTCTCAACCCAACAGCAGCCAACACCAGAAAAAAGTGGAACTTCAAAACCATATAGAAAACCATTAAAAATTAAATCAGCTTTCTGACGGTCTGGATAAAGTGCGAGCCATGGTTGCATTTCTGCTAACTTCACTGGACTCACCGCTTTTCGCCACCTGTTCCCTGACGTTTGGCTGCTGCTGGCCTGACTGGGAGTTCCTTTTAAAGCAAAGGGACATAGGATGGGACCCCCCACAAAAGGAACATTCATGTTTTAAACGGCAATTATTCAACCATTTACAGGTAGCCTCATTATAAGCAAAGCAAACACCTTTCCTCATAACCGTTCGTCGGTATAGTTTTCTGCGGAAAATTTACCCATAGTCCAATGTCTTTCACACCCCATTTAAGGGATGGATGGACAGCTAACTTTTGGCGGAATGTCTCATTGTATTGAAACCAAGCCATTCCGCCAAAATTCCTGTAGGCTTCAATAACAATATCCAAATGTTGGAAAAGTCCTGAACAAAGCTCAGAGTGCTTCTCCCCCAAAATCGCAGTATAAACACAAAATGCCTGGAGCCAATTATTAAATGATCTAGGAGGAAAGTGTTTCTTATCATCTTCCATTTTCTCATCCTTCTTAAACGCACTATCTTTGAAGATCCTGGAGGACTGCCGGCCACTCTGTGAAGCTGCTCTTCTCCGATTGGTGCTGTGCCGACGTCCCGCCCCCGGGGGAGGAGTACAAGCGCTCCCTGCTCTCCTAGCTCTTTTCCTGGGTAGCGCTGCAGCCTCCTCCTCCCGGAAACGGCCGCTGGATCCTCTGGTGGTGCGCTGCTCCAGACAGCTTCCCGCCACTAAACAAACAACAAATCAGAGGGCTGTAAATCTCCCCCAGCAACAGGCAGCAACCAATCAGCTGCGCTCTTCACTTGTAAAGCTGGAATCTTCTAGACCGCAGGTAAGACAATTTCTGAGGTAAATTCACCTGTAATAGAAAAAAGGGAGGGAAAAGACAAACAGGGGAAAGAAACATGGATCCTACAGAACCCCTAATTATATACTACCTATGGTGTCATTGCCCCCATGCTTCCCCCCAAGCTAAACGCTCTGGTGGGGTTAATTCATTCTTGCAGGTCATTTGCATTGATAAAAATATAGCAGGAAAACACAATGTCCAACAGGGAGCTTCTAAGACACATATTCACTTTTTTGGCAAACAGATTCAATTCTTAACGGTGGTTGGTCAACTAAACCCATGCCCATTCTCCACTAAATGCAGGAAAACAGTTGTTTAAAGTAAACTGATTACGAGTGGTGAGTTTTCAAAAGGTTATAGATGAAACATATAGTTCAAATTTAGCAGTGTTGAGGTAGGCCTAAAAATGAGTACTGTCCTGAGAAAGTAGATTGTACCAAATACCTATTATCGGCTTTATGTGATTGAAAACACATGCCTCCATTTTGCTCACCATGCATTCAATCCAGTATTGTCCTTTGGATGACATTCACAGAAAGGTGGAAGGTCAGATGGATGCAATAATAATTGCCTTTCAGGGTGAGGCATGACACTATTCAAATGTTTCTGTTTGTAATATACTGTGAAACAACTCATTCACTTAAAAACAATGATTAGTAAGAATAATCTTCTGTTTCCATACATTTCTAGTTTGAAGATTATACATAGATTGTATGTAAGCAATTATTCAATGGCTGTGTACAGAGATAAGTAAATCCATTGTAAACAAGTCGAATTGGAACTGTATTTAAAAAAAAAAATCATTTCAAATTTGAATCTAATTTTTGGGTGAACTAATTTGGGTGAATTTCTCAAAATGGTGTCAGCCATTTTTCAGATCAGAAGACAGGAAAGATGAAGATCGTGACCACAGATGGTGTGTGTATATATACTGACAATGTTTTGGACCATTAAAAGACAACATAAAAAATTCTACAGTGCAATTGGTTTTAAAGACGCTGTTTGTTACCTCCAAAAGCCACGCTTTTACTCATAGCCATACTATATATGTTCCTGTCACTTTGAAAATACTAAAGCTGGCTTGGCACTAAACATCTTAAAATGAGTTGCCTACAGTCCTATGACCCCAGAATGTCATCCACAACTTTTTAGGGCAATTGGTGCGCCTGACTGATTTAGTCAAATTAAATCCAAATCCAAATTTCAAGTAATCGGCTCATCATTAGTTGTGTATAGTAAAAATGTTCCAGTAGAAACAGATAACATTTTGTTGGCTCATAGAAAATTAAGGTCTCAGGGAGACCTTATAGGCTTCAAAACATGTCCTTTTTTGTCCATCATTACATATTTTTAATACATATTAATCCAGATCATATTTCTTAACGCTGCTTGGTTTACACGCACATTTTGGAAGTGTTTTTTAGCCTGAAGGGACTATTTACATCTATTGCCTATTTTATATTAACCTCTTGCCATCACACTAATGCCGATAGGCGTCAGTGAGGCGCCACTCTCAGGTCTCAGCGACGCCTATTGGCGTCATCTCGTGAGACCCGAGATTTTGCATGAACGCGTGCGCAAAGTTAAACTACAGCCTGCCAGCGCTGATCATTCGCTGGCAGGCTGTAGATGTTAAAAAAAAATCGCATCAGAAAGGTATATTAGACCAGTGTTTCCCAACCAGTGTGCCTCCAGGTGTTGCAAAACTACAACTCCCAGCATGCCTGCACAGCCAAAGGCTGTCCGGGTTATGCTGGGAGTTGTAGTTTTGCAACAGCTGGAGGCACACTGGTTGGGAAACACTGTTTTAGACGCTGTTTTGTTAACCTGCTACCTGGTTCTCTGGTGGTCCCTTTTGCTTGGATCCACAACCAGAGGATACAGGCAGCTCTGTAAGTAGTACCAAGCACCACACTACACTACACCCCCCCGTTACTTATTAACCCCTTATTAACCCCTGATCACCCCATATAGACTTCCTGATCACCCCCGTGTCATTGATCACCCCCCTGTAAGGCTCCATTCAGACGTCCGTATGTGTTTTGCGGACCCACGAATCCGCAAAATACGGACACCGGCAATGTGCTTTCTGCATTTTGCGGATCCGCACATTGCCAGAATTATATAGAAAATGCCTTTTCTTGTCCGCAATTCTATATTTTTGTGGAACGGAAGGGCGGACCCGGAAGTGCAGATCCGCAATTCCGGATCCGAGCGGGACAAAGTCTGTCCCCATATAAATGAATGGGTCCTCAATTCCGTTCCGCAAAATGCGGAACAAAATTGCGGACGTGTAAATGGAACCTAATTTTTTTGGGGATCACTGCAAAAACACTGTAAAATTGCTGCGGCGCTATAAAGATCACTTTTGATCTTTTTGGGTCTTTATTAGCGATCGCAGCTTTACTTCGCAAGCACTCTTGTCCTTTCCACTCTTTTTTTTTTTTTTTACACATTTTTGGGCAGAGATTTTTTCATCCACATTGATCGATGCGAATGAAGAAATCTGTGCCGTTCATTTTTTCTTTTAGCCCAGAGGCTGAACGAAAAAAAAATATCTCATTACCCGTATTCTCAATATAAGGCCTCATGCACACGACCGTGCTGTTTTTTGCGGTCCACAAACCGCGGATCCGCAAAAAACGGAAGGCGCCCGTGTTGCCTTCCGCAATTTGCGGAACGGGCAACGGCAATATAAATGCCTATTCTTGTCCGCAAAGCGCGGACAAGAATAGGACATGTTATATTTTTTTAGCGGAGTGCTGTCCGCATCTTTTGCGGCCCCATTGAAATGAATGAGTCCGCATCCGAGCCGCCAAAACGGCGGCACGGATGTGGACCCAAACAACGGTCGTGTGTATGAGGCCTAAGGAGAATAGCAGAAACTCCACATGTAATGATTGCGGAGACCCTCAAAGGCCAGGGCAGTACAAATCCCCCACAAATGACCCCATTTTGGAAAGAAGACACCCCAAGGTATTCGCTGAGGGGCATATTGAGTCCATGAACATCCGCTAACTTGTGCCAAAAAAAAAATCTATGAACTCGCCATGCCCCTCACGGAATACCTTGGGGTGTCTTCTTTCCAAAATAGGGGTCACATGTGGGGTATTTATACTGCCCTGTCATTTTAGGGGCCCTAAAGCGTGAGAAGAAGTCTGGAGTCCAAATGCCTAAAAATGCCCTCCTAAAAGTTACTTGTTGGACTTTCGGCCTCTTTGCGCATCTTGGCTGCAAAAAAGTGTCACTGGTGTGGTATCGCCGTACTCAGAAGAAGTAGGGCAATGTGTTTTGGGGTGTATTTTTACATATACCCATGCTGGGTGAGAGAAATATCTCTGCAAATTGACAACTTTGTATTAAAAAAATGGAAAAAGTTGTCATTTACAGAGATATTTCTCACACACAGTATGGGTATATGTAAAAATACACCCCAAAACACATTGCCCTACTTCTTCTGAGTACGGCGATACCACATGTGTGACACTTTTTTGCAGCTTAGGTGCGCAAAGTGGCCCAAATTCCATTGAGTACTTTTAGGATTTCACAGGGCATTTTTACGCATTTGGATTCCAAACTACTTCTCACGCTTTAGGGCAGTATAAATACCCCACAAGTGACCCCATTTTAGAAAGAAGACACACCAAGGTATTCTGTGAGGGGTATGGTGAGTTCATGTAAAAAAAAAATTTTTGTCACAAGTTAGTGGAATATGAGACTATGTAAGAAAAATAAATAAATAAATAAAAAGATTTCCGCTAACTTGTGCCAAAAAATAAAATCTTCTATGAACTCGCCATGCCCCTCATTGAATACCTTGGGGTGTCTTCTTTCCAAAATGGGGTCACTTGTGGGGTGTTTATACTGCCCTGGCATTTTAGGGGCCCTAAAGCGTGAGAAATAGTTTGGAATCCAAATGCGTAAAAATGCCCTGTGAAATCCTAAAGGTACTCATTGGAATTTGGGCCCCTTTGTGCACCTAGGCTGCAAAAAAGTGTCACACATGTGAAATCGCCGTACTCAGAAGAAGTAAGGCAATGTGTTTTGGGGTGTATTTTTACATATACCCATACTGTGTGTGAGAAATATCTCTGTAAATGACAACTTTTTCCATTTTTTTAATACAAAGTTGTCAATTTGCAGAGATATTTCTCTCACCCAGCATGGGTATATGTAAAAATACACCCCAAAACACATTGCCCTACTTCTTCTAAGTACGGCGATACCACATGTGTGACACTTTTTTGCAGCCTAGGTGCGTAAAGGGGCCAAAAGTCCAACGAGTACCTTTAGGCTTTACAGGTGCTCACAATTTAGCCCCGCCCAAAATGCCAGAACAGTAAACACACCCCACAAATGACCCCATTTCGAAAAGTAGACACCCCAAGGTATTCACTGAGGGGCATAGTGAGTCCGTGGGAGATTTATTTATTTTTTTGCCAGAAGTTAGCAGAAATTGAAACTTTATTTATTTTATTTTGTTCTTCAGAAAGTGTCATTTTCATCTAACTTGTGAAAAAAAATTAATCATACATAAACTCACCATGCCCCTACGCAAATACTTTGGGGTGTCTTCTTTCTAAAATGGGGTCATTTGGGGGGTATTTATACTATCCTGGCATTCTAGCACCTCATGAAACATGACAGGCGCTCAGAAAGTCAAAGCTGCTTCAAAATGCGGAAATTCACATATACTGCTTCCATGATATACCTGCTTCCACAAAATACTGATTGACCTCTGCGATATACCTGTTGCTCCAAATAAACAGGGTGATGTGATATAACTGTTGTGGCAAAAATAATAATTGAGGGGTGTGATATACCTGCTTCCACAAAATACTGATTGAGGGCTGCGATATACCTGCTTCCACAAAATACTGATTAACGGGTTATACACTCACCTAAAGAATTATTAGGAACACCATACTAATAAGGTGTTGGACCCCCTTTTGCCTTCAGAACTGCTTTAATTCTACGTGGCATTGATTCAACAAGGTGCTGATAGAATTCTTTAGAAATGTTGGCCCATATTGATAGGATCGCATCTTGCAGTTGATGGAGATTTGAGGGATGCACATCCAGGGCACGAAGCTCCCGTTCCACCACATCCCAAAGATGCTCTATTGGGCTGAGATCTGGTGACTCTAGGGGCCATTTTAGTACAGTGAACTCATTTTCATGTTCAAGAAACCAATTTGAAATGATTCAAGCTTTGTGACATGGTGCATTATCCTGCTGGAAGTAGCCATCAGAGGATGGGTATATGGTGGTCATGAAGGGATGGTCGTGGTCAGAAACAATGCTCAGGTAGCCCGTGGCATTTAAACGATGACCAATTGGCACTAAGGGGCCTAAAGTGTGCCTAGAAAACATCCCCCACACCATTACACCACCACCACCAGCCTGCACAGTGGTAACAAGGCATGATGGATACATGTTCTCATTCTGTTTACGCCAAATTCGGACTCTACCATTTGAATGTCTCAACAGAAATCGAGACTCATCAGACCAGGCAACATTTTTCCAGTCTTCAACAGTCCAATTTTGGTGAGCTCGTGCAAATTGTAGCCTCTTTTTCCTATTTGTAGTGGAGATGAGTGGTACCCAGTGGGGTCTTCTGCTGTTGTAGCCCACCTTTCTTTCCCATTCTGACATTCAGTTTGGAGTTCAGGAGGTTGTCTTGACCAGGACCACAACCCTACATGCATTGAAGCAACTGCCATGTGATTGGTTGACTAGATAATCGCATTAATGAGAAATAGAACAGGTGTTGCTAATAATTCTTTAGGTGAGTGCATATACCTGCTTCCACCAAATACTGATTGAGGGCTGTGATATACCTGCTTCCACAAAGTATTGATTATAGGGTTCGATATACTTGTTTCCACCAAATATTTATTCTGGCCTGCGATATACCTGCTTCCACAAAATACCGATTAAGGGGTTCGATATACCTGTTTCCACCAAATATTGATTGAGGCCTGCAATATACCTGCTTCCACAAAATACTGATTAAGGCGATTGATATATCTGCTTTCGCCAAATATTGATTGAGGCCTGCGATATACCTGATTCCGCAAAATACTGATTAAGGGGTTCGATATACCTGCTTCCACCAAATTTTGATTGAGGCCTGCAATATACCTGCTTCCACAAAATACTGATTAAGGCGATTGATATATCTGCTTTCGCCAAATATTGATTGAGGCCTGCGATATACCTGATTCCGCAAAATACTGATTAAGGGGTTCGATTTACCTGCTTCTACCAAATATTTATTGAGGGGTGCGATACACTTGCTTCCACAAAATACTGATTAAGGGGTTTGATATAACTGCTTCCACAAAATACTGATTGAGGGCTGCGATATACCTGATTCTACAAAATACTGATTGAGGGGTTTGATATATCAGCTTCCACAAAATACTGATTGAAGCCTGCGATATACCTACTTCCACAAAATACAGATTAAGGGGTTCGATATACCTGTTTCCACCAAATATTGATCGAGGCCTGCGATATACCTGCTTCCAAAAAATACTGATTAAGGGGATTGATATACCTGTTTCCACCAAATATTGATTGAGGCCTGCGATATACCTGATTCCACAAAATACTGATTAAGGGGTTTGATATACCTGCTTATACAAAATACTGATGGAGGCCTGCAATATACCTAATTCCACAAAATATTAAATAAGGGGTTCGATATACCTGTTTCCACCAAATATTGATTGAGGCCTGTGATATACCTACTTCCACAAAATACTGATTAAGGGGTTCGATATACCTGCTTCCACCAAATATTTATTAAGGGGTGCGATACACTTGCTTCCACAAAATACTGATAAAGGGGTTTGATATACCTGCTTCCACAAAATACTGATTGGAGCCTGCGATATACCTGCTTCCACAAAATACTGATTAAGGGGTTCGATATACCTGCTTCCACCAAATATTGATTGAGGCCTGCAATATACCTGATTCCACAAAATACTGATTAAGGGGTTTGATATAACTGTTTACACAAAATACTGATGGAGGCCTGTGATATACCTGATTCCACAGAATACCAATTAAGGGGTTTGATATACCTGTTTCCACCAAATATTGATTGAGGCCTGCTATATAACTACTTCCACAAAATACTGATTAAGGGGTTTGATATACCTGTTTCCACCAAATATTGAGCGTAAAAAGCTGATGACGCTGGATAACCCTCTTGCCCAAAGGCTGACCGCTGGCTTGTCGGAACTGCTAGCCCGCCAACTACTGCCATATAAACTGGTGGACTCAGAGGTCTTTAGAATTTGTGGCCATTGGCACACTGCAATGGAAGGTCCCCGGAAGGAAATATTTCCCCTAGAAGGGCATCCTAGAGCTATATGGCCACGTTCAGTGGCAAGTGAATATATCTCTAAAACACAGTGTAGGTGCCAAGACACATCTGACCACAGACACGTGGTCTAGCAAACACGGGCAGGGAAGGTACATAACTTTTACTGCCTACTGGGTGAACCTTCTGTCGGCCATCAAGCATGTAACTTGTGGCTCCCGTGTGGATTTGGTGTTACCACCACGGATTGCATACAGGCCTGCCTCTTCTCCTCCTCCTACTCCATCGTCCATATCCTCCTCGGCTGACTCCTCCTTTTCCACTGCTACCTCCTCTTCTGCTGCACCACCCAAGCTCCTCATAACTTATTTAATGTCCCAGGTGAGACGTTGCCATGCTATGCTGCGGCTGTTGTGCCTGGAAGCCAAGAGCCACACCGGTCCTGCACTGCTTTCAGCTCTGCGGTCAAAGGCCGATCAGTGTCTTACCCCGCTCAATTTGACAATTGGTAAAGTGGTGTGAGACAACAGTGCCAATCTGCTGAGCACGCTGAAACAGGGCAAAATGACATACGTCCTGAACTTAGTTATGCAGTGATTCGTTGCCAAATACCCCGGGGTCCAGGATGTCTTGCGGCAGGCCAGGAAAATCTCTGGCCATTTTAAAAGATCTTACATGGCCATGGCTCGCCTTGCTGACGTTCAGTGGCGACTAGTGATGAGCAGCAGGGGCAATATTTGAATTTGCAGCATCGAGAATTCGGGATGATTTTCTTGATTGCGAAATCGGCAATGCAGTATGCGCAGTTTTGCTAGTTGTCATACTGTTAGAAGTTTCCTGAGACTAGAGAAGATGGTTGGCAGCAACTTTCACGAATGTGAGGAAGAACTCCTGATCACTGTAAGTAATTTTACATTACAGCGCTGTTTGAACAATAGCTTTATATGCAGATAGAGTGTTCCAATATATTCATGATTGCGCAAATCGGCATTAATGACGCGCAATCGCAATACATGCAACTTCTAATTTTATTAGGTCTTAGTAGATATTACTGATTAGTGCACTAAGTATTGTTGTGACATCACAGCACTATGTCTGTAGCATGTATGTATTGACAGCAGAGAAATGTCTCTCATTTGCACATTGCACATCCATTTTCCTGCCACACAGTATATACCAAACACACATACTAGGGTGGCGGGATAGTCTGGTTTTCAGGCTCCTGGTCCTTCGTCTGGTGGAAGTCCAGAATGGACGGCTGTAATTCTCCTTTTTTTGTGGTTACACGGGTGTTGGCAGTTGGCACAGGTCAGGATAGCTTTACGTATTCCCATCACTGGGAGCAGGGCCTGGCAGCATGTCCGGACCGCACAGTACGCTGTATGGCGTGATGTCACAATGTCATCAGCACTGCTGCATGTGTGGCACGTCCGACGTGTACCTTTAGTTCAGGAGGGAGTGGCTGCAGAGCGCGGGTGCCACTCTGATCAATGCTTACTGGCACTGCCTCACATTTATGATTTCACGTTGGTCCAGGCCGTCCAGTGCTTGAAGATCCAGCAGAATCAGCACCACTAGGCACAAGGTTAGCACAGATCCCACTGCCCCAGGTACTTACAGTATAAATTATATATGGACTAAGCTAGAATAACTTGGGCATCATCTGTAAATCATTATAAATGTTTAGCTGGTATAAGTTATAATTATTTAATTAGATCATGCAGTTATAACCTAGGCATCTCTGTGTATAATTATATATGTACAGCTGGTATACGTTATACATCTTCTTATGTATAGTAATATGGGCCATGCTGGTATAACCTGGGCATCTACTATGTAGTATTTAACTATTTTGCGCCACTGTCCCCAGTACGCTGTCCTCCTTTTTGGGGCTCTGCAAGTGGCCACCCTAACACACACACACACACAGAGTCTATTGATTTGAGTTTGTGTCCTGTTGGTCAGGACTCAGGGGAAGCTTTCCTTGTCTGACTTCCAGTATTTTCAGGTTCATTTAGCGTTACCCATGGTGCACCACAGGGAAGCGAACCAGCTGTACACCCCATACCGTACCGTCACTTAACTAGACAGGCACATCTCTGCTCAGCTGGCCAATATCCGATTGCTCAGACCCCACACACAATCGCAATACAATCCGATCTTATAACGGTAACATTAAATCTAATATTTCCCCTTCAAAGACTTAAATACTTTTTGCTGTGTTGTTGAGGACATTATTTTAAATACGTTTAGTTAAAAAAATTGGGATTATATGCCTGCATCTTTATCCTGCAGCGCATGTTGGAGCGGGCTATGACAGGACCCGCGTCCAAGAAGAGAATAAGCAATTTTATGACAAGACACGGAGGCTTCGTATTGCATCACTCTTTCTTTACTAAATCCTCAGCAGCAAAGAGTTAACAATGAAAAATCAAGGACAAACCCCCAAGTAACCCCTCCCATAAACAGTCCATAAATAGGTCTTCCCACTACATATCTTCCTCTTTCTTTGCTGCTCCCCAGCAGATAACTACCTCTCATTTGTATTGTTCTCTTATTATATTGTATTGGATTAGATAGTACCTCTTAGTTATATTGCACTATCATTGTTTGTGTGGGACGTGGGGGTTTATCTCGACCCCTTTTTCTTGGTCTTTTGCCCCCTTTTTTCCCTTGTCCGGAATATTTTCTATCTTATTTAGTTTTATCTTCTTGCCTTATTCAACCTTTTGTTTCCTTCGCTCGTGGAGCGCTTTTGTCCTCTTATCGCTCCCCCCTTTTTCCCCCCTTTTCCCCCCCTTGGTTTTGTCCTTGTACCTTATTGTGGTTTCCGGCGCCATTGCTCCGCTTCTCGCTCCAGCATTCGCGCTTCTTGCCGTCCGAAATCTCGCGATTTCCGAGATTTCGGCGGCATTCTCTTGAGGGGCGGGTCGCGCCGGGCCCGAGATTCTCGGGCGCCATCTTGCCTCTCCTGTAGTTTCGTTTTATTGCAGGCTGTGCGGCTGTTCGGCCGCCATCTTTGTACACCTAGGGTGTAGGGGGGGGGGGCGTTCTTCCTCCCCCTACTCCCTCTTCCTGTTCCGGTCTGTTCTCCGTCTGCACGCCGCATCGTTGCCGGAGACTGCCTCTCTGCTCTCAGCTGCCACGTTTCTTGTTTGTGTGTGTGTCCTACAGGAGTGACTAACTCCTTGTCATGTCTTTACCCACTGCTACCCCCTTGCCTCTGGGGAATCCTCCCACCAGCCCCATTGCACCACCTGCTGATGTTAACCTCAGGCAAGCTGACCCTAACGCTATGGATTTACAACAATCCATTACTTCAGCTATTGCCAGCGCCATGGGGAATATGTCCTCTATTATTTCTCAATCAGTCTCCCAGGCGCTTAGAGCGCAAACCCAGGTCACCACCCCCACTGTGGGCCCGACTCCTATTACCTCCAGAATTGATGATGTAGATGGCTTAGTTCCATCAAGAGACGACGTGCCAAGGTCACGTAAAAGAGCCTGTCAGCGCCAGGCAGAAAAAACGCGCCACTGGAAATCCGCTCGGGCTCGTCCCGACTATAGTTCTGCCTCTGATATTGAGTCAAATGAGGAGGATTTGGGGGAGGATCTTTATGCCTCTGATTTGGACCTGGAAGGGGTCCAGGTGGCTGACGAGCATTCGGGTTGCTCCCTTCCCCCCCCTTCCGTCGCAGGTCCAGAAGCTGGTACCGCGGGTCCGGACTCGCTTGTTGATCCGCAAGGTGAACCCCTGTTTGATCCTGACAGCCTGCACCATCCTAGGTCGGCTGAATGGTTGCCCATCCCTCATGTTGCCCACTATTTGGAGAATAGGGTGAGGAAGCCGCTCTCCAAGGAGACCCGGAATAAGTTAAAGGCAGAATGCCCCCGTCCCCTGATACCAAATAAGGTGTGCGAAACGCCAAATATGGATCCCAAGATGATCCAATTTCTCTCAAAATCGGGCTTCAATCCCTGCAAAGGCCTTGATTCGGCCCTCCGGGCTTGTCAGGACAAGCTCCTAGACAGCCTTGGACCCCTGACAAAAATGTTTGAAATGGCGGAAACTGCCAGATCTGAGGGTACGGCCATTGACCCAGAAGAACTAAGTGGCTGGGCGCAGCGCGCCATTTGTTTAATAGGAAATGTCAATTCCTCTCTCTCCATTGAACGGAGGAAGGCTCTTCTTATGAAGATTGAGCCCAAATTGTCTAATATGGCGCTAACTGAGGCGGGCAAGGAGGCTCAGGGGCTCCTCTTCGGGGATGGCTTCATCAAAGATTTAGGGAAGTTTGTGGGATCGTTTACCGCTCTTGACAAGGCGCAAAGCTCCATGCGCAGGGTTTTCCAGGGGCGTGTCTCTAGCAGGGCCGGCAGCTTCAGGGGCCGTCTGTCCGGCCGTGTCCACTTCCAGTCGCGTGGAAACGCTCGAGGCTCCTACCATCAACGTTCTTCATTCCAAGACCAGAGGCAGCAGTCCTCCTCCTTCTTCCCTTCCAGGGGTCAGTCTTACCGTCCCAGAGGCTTCAGAGGCGCTGTTGGCTCGAGACGTCCACTCGGTAAGTCCTCAAAATCTATGCTTTTCTTCCAGCCATTGTATCGGGGGCAGACTCCGACATTTTTTGCCCGCTTGGAGCCGTGTCACATCCGACCCGTGGGTGCTGGCCACGGTTCAAGGCTTCCAGATAGACTTGGTAGTTGCTCAGCTGTCACTTCCGGAGCCTCATCCGCTGGTCTTGGCGGACTCGGCCCGATCTCTCATGGACCTAGAACTCCATTCCCTTATGGTCAAAGGGGCGATAGAGAGAGCCCCTCCCCATACGGTCGGGGTGATCAGCACTATCTTTTAGTAGAAAAGAAAGGAGGCCAATTCCGTCCGGTGATCAATTTACGGAGTCTGAACAGATTCGTCTGTTACCGCCATTTCAAAATGGAGGGGATTTATCTACTCAGGGACCTTCTGCTTCCGGGAGACTGGTTGGCGAAGTTAGATCTGAAGGACGCCTACCTGACGGTGCCGGTCTCCCCCCAGTCCAGACTTCTCCTGCAATTTCGCTGGCACGGCCTCCTCTGGCAGTTCACGTGCCTGCCGTTTGGCCTCTCGTCGGCCCCTTGGTGTTTTACCAAGTTGATGAGACCGGTAGTGGCTTGGCTTAGCAGTCAGGGTGTTCGTCTTGTGATTTATCTAGACGATATCCTCTTCATGGCTCAATCCCCTTCCGAGCTCCTGTCTCACTTGCACTCGGCAATGTCCCTCCTTACAGGTCTGGGCTTTGTCATCAACACCGAGAAGTCCTGTCTGCAGCCCTCCAGGTCATTGGAGTTTCTGGGTTTTGTTGTGAACTCCACCGAACTTTCCCTCTTCCTGCCACGAACCAAGATCAAGTCCATACGGAAGGAGCTTCGTCACGCTCTTACGCTTTCTCAGTTGTCACTTCGTCACTTAGCTCGCATTATCGGTCTCCTCTCCTCCTCCATCCAGGCGATATTCCCGGCTCCTCTTCACTGCCGAGCGTTGCAACGACTGAAGATTGCCCACTTGCAAGCGGGAGCTTCCTATGCGGATCTGGTGACTCTGGATCGCGAGACGAGGGACGAACTGGCGTGGTGGATATCCAACCTCGACGCGTGGAACGGCAAGGCCATTGTGGGACCACAACCCAATCTGGTGGTGGAGTCAGATGCCAGTCTTCTTGGCTGGGGTGCATATTGCAATGGAGTCTCCACCGGAGGTCCCTGGTCAGGCAACGAAACTCACCTCCATATAAACGCTCTGGAGCTATTGGCAGGATCTTTCGCCATTCGCAGTTTCACCAGCGACAGGGTTTCGGCGTGCATCAAGCTCAGGATGGACAACGTGTCGGCTGTGCGTTATGTGAATGCCATGGGGGGCACCCATTCTTCGATTCTGACCCATCTGGCGAAGGAGTTTTGGGCCTTTTGCCTCGACAAGGGCTTCACGGTGGTCGCGGAGCATATTCCGGGGCTTCACAATACCTTCGCGGACTGGAGCTCTCGCCACTCATCGGATTTCAGCGACTGGAGGTTAGATCCAACGGTGTTCTCATCCATCTCGTCGATTTGGGGACCCCTGTCTATAGATCTCTTTGCGTCTCGTTGGAACGCGCAGCTTCCGCGGTTTTACAGTTGGAGACCAGACCCCCTTTCGGAAGCGGTGGACGCCCTCCTCCAGGATTGGTCGGATCATCGAGCATACGCCTTCCCTCCATTTGCTCTCATCCCACGGGTGTTGTCGCAGGTGCGTCGTCAGCTGGCGGACTTGGTGTTGGTGGTGCCCTTTTGGCAGGCCCAATCGTGGTTCCCTCAGCTCCTGGAGCTTCTAGTGGAGGATCCCCGACTCCTTCCATCATTTCCGGATCTCCTTCAAGGGCCCCTGGGCCAACGTCACCCGCTGGTATTCGACGGCTCTCTCACTCTCCTTGCATGCAGGGTTTCGGGGGTCAATGGATGGTCTCAGGCTTATCGAGAACAGCTCATAGCCTACTGGAAAACGCATGGGCCCCCGGCACCCGACGGGCTTATCGGTCGGCCTGGAGGCGCTGGTCTGATTGGTGCGTGGGCCGGTGTCTGGATCCCTTTTCAGCGCCTGTGACGGACATGCTTGAGTTCCTGTCGTCCCTGTTCGAGGAAGGTAAAGCCTACAGGTCCATTAACCTCTTCGGTTCTGCCATATCTTCTCGCCACCAGGGTTTTGCAGGCTGTCCCGCGGGTCGTCATCCCTTGGTCTGTCGTCTTCTTAAAGGCTCTCTGTTATCTCGCCCGCCCAGGCCCCGTTTCACTTCTTCATTGGATGTTATGCTGGTCCTTCGTTTTTTCTCGGGTTGGCCCCTCAATTCGGATTTATCCCTTCGCCAAATTTCGGCAAAGCTGGTCACCCTTTTTTGTTTGATTTCCTGCAAAAGGGTCTCGGACGTGCGAGCCTTGGATTTCAATGCCTTATCTTTTACTCCTAGCGGGGTGTCCTTTAACATCTCTCGCCGCACCAAAACTAATATCCGGTCGGTTTCCTATCCGGCTTTCCCGGATAACGTTTCCCTTTGTCCGGTGCACTGTTTGCAGGAATATTTAAACCGCACATCTTCTTTACGGGATCCGCTCTCTCCTCCACTCTTCATTTCTTTCCGTAGGCCTTTTCGGCCGGTTTCGGCTGTCACCTTATCCCGTTGGGTTAAGTGGATTTTGTCTCTGGCCGGAATTGATACCTCTATTTTTACGGCTCATTCGGTTAGGGGAGCCTCTGCTACCTCCATGACTGTTGCTGGTGCTCGCTTGGAGGATGTCCTTCGGTTGGCGGACTGGTCTAGGGCTTCTACGTTTCGGGAGTTCTACTTCAGGCCGCCCCCTCACGCTTTTTCTTCGGTAATGTCGTCGCTTTAAACTTGCAATACGAAGCCTCCGTGTCTTGTCATAAAATTGCATGATTTTCCTATTCTATGACGTAAAGTCATGATTTTATTAAAGACACGGAGGTGAGTATTGCCCACCCTGCTTCGCCCACCCTTTTAGTTCGGGTTCGGGGTTTTTCTTTTTACCAGGTATTATTTATATTATTATTTATTTTATTTATCTGGTGTTTATATTATATTATATTGTATTGTATTGTGATTTTTTATATTTGATTCCGTTTGTATTTTATATTTGATGCCTTTCGCTACATGATTGGGACGCTTTTCGGTTTCTACGTATTACCGTCTTCTGTTTCTATTGTTTCCTTAGGCTGAGTTCGGTTTCTTCGTCCTGTTATGGTTCCGTGAAGGTTGTCGTTCCGGTTGACCGCTATTCCGGATAGGTTCTGAGGTTCAGTTTCCAGTTCCACGGATCCGGACCAGAGTTCGCTTGGAAGAGTGTTCGAGTTTCGTGTTTGGTTTGGCTATTCCCATCAAAGAAAGAGGAAGATATGTAGTGGGAAGACCTATTTATGGACTGTTTATGGGAGGGGTTACTTGGGGGTTTGTCCTTGATTTTTCATTGTTAACTCTTTGCTGCTGAGGATTTAGTAAAGAAAGAGTGATGCAATACTCGCCTCCGTGTCTTTAATAAAATCATGACTTTACGTCATAGAATAGGAAAATCATGCAATTATCAAACATTGATAGGATCTAAAGAGGAGGCACATCGGGAGGATCAGTGAGCTCCGTGACAGGAAATGCCCAGGTACAATGCTTACACTACTTTTGTATCTCTCGCCTACACTCTGTAATGTATATATACAGTTATGCAAATAAGTATTTCATCCCTTCACAAACGATTACTTAGTACCTGGTATGACACGTACCAAATCAGCCGGTAACATCATACATCTCGACCTTGCTGTGAGTGTATATATATATATATATATATATATATATATTTCTACACACATGGAGGTACAGATATATGATGTAACCGGCTGATTTGGTACGTTTCACACACACATAAATCAATGTATATGTGTGTGTATATTGTGAGGCAGTGACAGACCTCACACAGGTTAGTGGCAAGGAAGGGGTGGATTGTACAGTCCACACCCCTATTCTAACACAGGTGAGACCAGCTGGAGGTACTAGGCTGGGATAAAGCACCTCCCAGTGTGTCAGTCTGGGGGAAGGGTTGTCTTGGGACACAGACTGTGACAGAGGCCTGGAGGCTCTGTGAGTGTGGTCTCAGTCGGGCAAGGCTGAGGAGCCATGAGGCTGGGTGGTAGCCTGGAGTTGGGGGGACGCAGCGATGCCTGGGAGGGTCGCAGGGCCATAGTCAGGCGGACTACAGAGCCTTAATCCCCCACAAGAAACATTGGACTTGAGACTGTGTGTGAACGGTGCTCTGTACAGCAAGGAGGCTGTGGGACATTGGCTGGGAAAGCCGCATAGGTTCACAGGGTGTAAACTGTACCTAATTGGTGAGTCAGGGACGTTAATGTATTAGTTAGAGCCTGGACGGGCGAGTGTTTATTGTTTTGTTGTTCAGCTTTTGCTGGTATGCCACAATAAATGCCCTGTTTGGACCTTAAACCTGGTGTCCTGAAGCTGTATCTTTGAGGATGATCCCCTGAAAGAAAGCTACCCCTCACAATATATACATAAACTGCAATCATCATTCTGTATTCCAGTAAAAAGCCCCGTCCATCATTACATTACAAACATCCCCTACTTAATTTGGATTTTTATATGAGTTCTGAATTGTTTGTTTAAATTCTGAACATTGTGCGATTACAGGTATTCCTGTTCCCTCCGTCCGCCGCAGGCCTTTTACAGAGTATCTGGAGGTAGTGGTGGTGTCCGCGGAGGAGGAGAAGGAGGGAGAGCAGACGGGACCTCCCAGCAGCAGGATGCGCCACCCCCACCTGATGTGGGCAAAGTGGTGGAGGGGGACAGTTCCCCCCCCCCCCCCCCCGCTAAGTCCTGGGGAGGAAGAGGATGTCACCAGCCACCGCCAGGAGTCTAAATATGTGCACACAGCACTATAATTCTGTATCCATAACATGTATATTTAATTTTTCAAGGTGTGTTAGTGAGCATTTTAACCGATTAGGCGTTTCCCAGAATTAGGAAACACTTGGCTGTGAAAATGAAAAATTGTAATTTTTTCCAGGGAAAGTTGCTTTCCAACAAAATTTTTCACTTTCGCAAGGGGTATCAGGACAAAATGCACCCCACATTTTGTTACCCATTTCCGCCCAAATACGTCAACACCCCATATGTAATCAAAAAATGATGTATGGGCACACAGCAGGGTCTAGAGTCAAACAGCAAAATATAGATTTGGCTGACCTGAATTGGCAGACATTTATATTAGGTACTATGTCG
The DNA here is from genome assembly GCF_014858855.1 of Bufo gargarizans. Lineage (NCBI taxonomy): Eukaryota > Metazoa > Chordata > Amphibia > Anura > Bufonidae > Bufo > Bufo gargarizans. The sequence goes on from NC_058082.1 coordinate 246,805,011, forward strand.
CATTAAATACATTCCTGAGGTCCCCAGCAATTAAAATCCTCAACAAGTGACCCCTTTTCGGAAACAACACCTCTGTATGAACATTTTAAGTGTTGAAAAGGGCATTTTTCAGCAAACAGGTGTCTCTCTGAGGGCCAAAACAATAGTGAAAGCATTTCAAATCACACATTTGTAAAAATGTTAAATTACTAGCAGTCCCTAATTTTTCACTTTTTACAAGGACAAAATGCACCCCACTATATGTTCCCCATTTTCTCACCATTCTGGAAACACTATATATATATATATATATACACACACACACACACTCTACAGAACTATCACTAATTAACCAACTATATAATCATCATAAATATCATAAACTAATGAATTGATATGTAAATCGGAAGTGCTTTAACAAATACGTCACACAATGCACTAATTGCCTTTTAATCTGAAGTAATTTTAAATTTTTTCTTTAAATCCTAACATTACAAATTCTATTAAAAAACAAATAAGGCTGCTGCAACAGGAGCCTAGGACGCCGGAGTCTCCCGGTTCGATCCCTGACAGTACTCCCTCTCCTCCACGATGACCTCTGGGCATCTCCAAGATAGGCCTGTCGGGGTATTGCCGATGAAACTCACTGACCAGTCTGGGAGCGTGTACATTCTCCTTGGGTACCCACGAGTCCTCATCAGGACCATAACCCTTCCAACGGATCAAATACTGCAGTTTTCTTCGACAAATTCTAGAGTCCAGGATCTTTTCTACAACGAACTCCTCTTCTCCATGCTCCTGACTGGTGGGGGTGGCATCAAAAAGCGATCAGGGAAAGTATTCTCGACAAATGGTTTGAAGAGTGAACAATGGAAGACCGGATGTATCTTGAGCGAATCCGGGAGTTTGAGTTTAAATGTGACATCATTAATTTGAGCCGAAATCTGATATGGTCCAATGTATCTTTGACCCAGTTTTTGAGAAGGGACTCTCAGCTTAAGATTTTTTGTAGACAGCCACACTCTGTCCCCAATATGAAAAACTGGTGCTGGTCTACGGTGTTTGTCCGCAGCTTGTTTGGAGCGTCTTTGGGCCTTGTGTAAATTCTCCATGATTTTTTCCCGTGCCTCTTGCAGGTTAGTTAACCGTTCGGTTACTGCTGGGAGGGCCGTGGTGATTGGCAGATGGGGAATGAAGACTGGATGGAGGCCTGTGTTTGCGTAGAACGGGCTGAAAGAAGTCGAACTGTGTTCCGAGTTATTGTATGCAAATTCTGCGGTGGAGAGATGTTCCATCCAGTCATCTTGTAAATGGGTAATAAAACAGCGTAGATACTGTTCGAGGGTTTGATTAGTTCTTTCAGTCTGACCATTAGATTGTGGATGAAAAGCTGATGACAAATTTACTTTAATTCCAAGGGCAGAACAGAAGTTTTTCCAGAATTTGGACGTGAACTGTACCCCACGATCAGAGACCACGCTGTCTGGAATCCCGTGTAGCCGGAACACTTCACGGATCATGAGTTCTGCTGTCTGTTTTGCAGATGGTATTCCTTTGAAAGGTATGAAGTGTGCCATCTTGGTAAGACGGTCTATAACAACAAGGATAGTGTTCATTCCTTGAGGAGGTAAATCGACCACGAAGTCCATAGAGACTGAGCCCCAAGGGCGAGATGGAACCAGAAGTGGTTGTAATAATCCCAGAGGGGAAGAACGTAGTGTCTTGTAGTGCGCACAGGTCAAACATGAAGAAACATACCTTTTCACATCCCCTTTACAATTGGGCTACCAGAAGGAACGAGATAACAGTTCTTGAGTTTTTTTTATGCCCAAGTGACCGGCCAACTTGGAATCATGAGCCAGTTTAAGGACTTCAAGTCGAGCTATTTCGGGAACATATAGTTGATGATCCGGTTTAAACCAATAACCATCCTGGAAGTGAAGGTTAACCTCACTAGTGGGGTGGCTAAGGAAAGAGTCACTCTGATATCCGTCTTTAATTATTTTCCATAAATCCCCCGAATGGGTGGCCCCCAAGAAGTTTCTTTCAGGCAGGATCGTGGTTTGATTCTTATTTTCTTGGGAGGAGTCAGAGAACATTCTGGACAGCGCGTCTGCTTTGCCGTTCTTAGAACCTGGACGGTAGGTAATAATAAAGTTAAAACGAGAAAAGAACAGGCTCCATCTGGCCTGTCTGGAGGATAATCTTTTGGCGTTATGCAGAAACTCAAGGTTCTTGTGATCAGTCAAGACGGTTACGGGAATGGTGGCCCCCTCCAAAAGGTGTCTCCACTCCGAGAAAGCTTCCTTGATTGCAAGTAGTTCCTTATTCCCGATGTCGTAATTTTTCTCGGCTGGGGACATTTGGCGAGAAAAATAGTCACAAGGGTGAAGCAACTCTTTATCTCCTGTACGTTGTGACAAAACCGCCCCCATTGCTGAATCAGATGCATCCACTTCTACCGTGAATGGTAGTTCTGGATCTGGATGGATTAGTATTGGTGTGCCCGTGAACAGAGTCTTTAGTTGACTAAATGCGTCTTGTGCCTCGGGAGTCCAGGTAAAGTGTACGGTTTTCTTTGTGAGTTGTGTGATTGGTTTGATGACCCTGGAGAAATTCCGGATGAATCTCCTGTAGAAATTGGCAAAACCGATGAATCTTTGTATGTCTTTTACATTTCTGGGAGTAGGCCACTCCGTTACAGCTCTAATCTTGCTGGGGTCCATCTCTAGACCCTTCGGAGAAATGATGTATCCCAAAAACTGAACAGTTGTTTTTTTAAATTCACATTTCTCAAGTTTAATGTAGAGTTGGTGTTCTGAAAGTCTCTGCAGAACCTTGCAGACATCCATACGATGTTACTCCAGACTTTCAGAAAAAATTAGAATGTCGTCCAAGTATATTATTACGAACTGATCCAACATGTCCCGGAACACATCGTTAACAAAGTGTTGAAATGTAGTTGGCGCATTACACAGTCCGAAAGGCATAACAAGGTATTCGAAATGTCCATACCTAGTTCGGAAAGCAGTCTTCCATTCGTCACCTGGACGAATACGTACCAGGTTATATGCTCCTCTGAGATCGAGTTTCGTAAATATTCTGGCAGTGCGCAGTCTTTCGAGAAGTTCAGATATTAAAGGAAGGGGATACCGATTTTTTACAGTGATACTATTAAGTTTCCGGTAGTCTATACAGGGGCGTAAAGAGGAATCTTTCTTTTCTACAAAGAAAAAGGGAGCACCAGCTGGAGAGGTGGAGGGTCGGATAAACCCCTTTTTTAGATCTTCATCTAGATATTTTTTCAAAGCCTTCAATTCAGGATCAGAAAGCGGATAAATGCAGCCAAACTGTATTTCCGCTCCCGGTAATAGTTCAATCGGACAGTCGTAAGAACGGTGAGTAGGAAGCTTATCTGCATTTTTCTTGTCGCCAACATACTGAAAATCCTTGTACGGCAGAGGTAATAACTCGTAGACTGTTCCGGAACCAGAGGGATCGCTGGAGTCGAAGACTGAGTGTCTTGCAGGCAATTACACTGACAGAATTCCGACGGGAAGTGTAGTACATGATTTTCCCAGTCAATGGATGGATTATGAATCGCCAACCATGGGATCCCCAAGATTATGGGAAATTTTGGTGAAGAGATCAAAGAAAAATGGATGTCCTCGTTGATGCGTATTTGGAGCTTTACCGTTTCTTGCGTAACTGGACCTGAGGAAAGAGGTGAGCTGTCCACAGTCTCCATATCCAATGGTCTCTTTAATAGTGGGATATGTTTTTTTTTGTGCAAATGTTAAGTCCATAAAATTGCCCCCGGCCCCAGAGTCCAGCATAGCAGAGCAGGAAATTTCGAGTTCAGAGGTGAAGATCTGAATGGGTACCATGAAATGAGACTCGGGGATAGTAGTTTGGTCTTTCTTCCAAGCAATAGGGGAAATAGAGTTTATTTCAGAGTGTATGGAGTATGGAATTTCTGATTCCAATTGTTCTTCTATCTCTCTGACCGCGTTTATTCTACGGACCCTTCTAGGGCAGTCGATAGCATAATGTCCCGGTTTTCCGCAGTAGAGACAAAGATCTGAGATGCGTCTCCTTTTCTGCTACAGTTATGGATCTCCGTAATGCATCGATTTGCATAGGTTCCGGTGCAGGTTCAGGATTACGGGGAGCTGATGGTCTGAAAAAATAGGTGGGTCGGTTTTCCTGCGCCCATGCTTTCTCCCTTCTCCTTTCAGCAAGTCTCTGATCGACTCTGATACAAAGTTGAATGAAGTCTTCAAAGTCTTCTGGAATATCTTTCCTAGCAATTTCATCTTTCATTTGCTCAGACAACCCCCGCCGGAACTGACTCTTTTGGGCGGCATGATTCCAGGTGGTGTCGGTCACCCAGCGGCGGAATTCGGCTGTGTAAACGGCCACTGAACGGTTTCCTTGGCGTAGATTTTGTAGTTTTAGTTCCGCAGTAGCACAACGATTAGGATCATCAAACACTTGACTTATGGCAGAGATGAAGGTCTCCAGATCCCGCAGAAGGCTACTGTCGGTCTCCACGTAAGGAGATGCCCATGCGAGAGCCTCATCAGACAAAAGATTGATGATGAACAATACCTTCATCTTTCCAGTAGTGAACCAGGCTGGATTCATTTCAAAATAGATTCGACATTGGTTCAAAAAACCTCGGAATTGGCGTCGATCTCTATTAAACCTTGCTGGGAGCGGCATGCGAGTATCTCCAGCTGGGGCCTGCCCCTCCAGGAGTTGTCTCTGTAGGGCGATTATTTCCCCTTGTTGATCTTGTACCACACTTTGTAACTGGGAAAACTTTTCCTGATAAGTGGTTCCGAATTCTTGTAGCTCTATAACTTGTTTTTTCAAGAGCGTCACCGCGGACTCCATTTTTGAGGACAGATTATTCTGTTAAGGTTACCTGCACAATTGCTTGTAGAGGTTACTCGAAGAGGGGAAGGAGTCCAATGGCAGCGACACAGGAACAGAGGAGAGCGAATGGATGAATGATCCCAATATGCAGGAATGGCGCTGGCTCAATGGACCCGATAAGGTGCACGTGGTAGATGAGTGCCGAAGAACGAGGAAGGCAAGAGAGTAGTCAGGCAGTCCTGGGTCGGTACACGGGATGGCAGGTACAAGGATTCAGGATGAGGCAGGAGAGTAGTCAATGGAGGCAGAGTTCGGTACACAAGATGGCAGGTGCAAGGATTCAGGCTGAGGCAGGAGAGTAGTCGATGGAGGCAGAGTTCGGTACACGAGCAGGTTAGCAGACAAATACTGAGAGGCTGGCGCAAGACTACGGCTGAGATAGCTCAATAATCTGGCAAGGGAGGAAGTGACATGGTCTTCCTTAAATAGGGCGTACACAGATCTGATTGGTCAAACCAAAAGCAGGAACATTCAGGTCAAGGAGGTGGTTCAAAAAAGTAACAGAATCTGTCCAGGAAGCTCTGTGGTCTAGTGAGCAAGGCTACAGCCTAGGACACCGGAGTCTCCCGGTTCGATCCCGGAAACGCAGTGAGCCTCTACTCCAGTGGCCTACAGTTACATTTTTATTCAGTAATCTCCTAATGTACCTCCAGCCACATAATCACAAGTTCTTTTCTGTCAGGTGAATGCCTAATTTTGGGGGCCTGTACTGGCCTACAGTAAAATTTATATGCAGTAACCGCCTAATGTACCTCGAGCCACATAATCACAAGTTCTTTTCTGTCAGGTGAATGCCTAAATTCTGTGGCTTATACTGGCCCACAGTAAGATTTTTAGCCAGTGACCATCTAATGTACCTCCAGCCACATAATCACAAGTTTTTTTCTGTCAGGTGAATGCCTAATTTGTGGGGCCTGTACTGGTCTACAGTAAAATTTTTAGCTAGTGACCGCCTAATGTACCTCCAGCCACATAATCACAAGTTCTTTCTGTCAGGTGAATTCCTAATTTTTGGGGCCTGTACTGGCCTACAGTAAATTTTTTATCCAGTGACTGCCTATTGTACCTCCAGCCACATAATCACAAGTTCTTTCTTTTGTCAGGTGAATGCCTAATTTTTGGGGCCCGTACTCCCGTGGCCTAAAATAAAAAATGTCTAGGCTCCAGCAGGGCACATTTTTGAGTGTTTCCCTTTAAGATGCATAAAATTGGCCCCTGATTAAAATACATATTTTTTGTGGGAATTTTTGCCATTGATCCCCCTCTGGTATGTCACCGTCCATGTTGTGAGAATATTTCTGCACTTCTAGTAAGTATTTGGTGTCTGCAAATATGACCTGAAGGGTTTTCAGGTTCGCCTGCCATTAAATTCAATGGTGCCCGCCTCAAACGCGCGGTTCACGAACATTTATTCGCGAACGTGCGTTCGCAAACCGTCCCGGCCCATGTTCATCCATCACTAATTAGCAGATCTATTATGAATTGATTCTCAAATTGGGGTCAGTAGTGTGATTTAAAGGGAACCTGTCATGATGAACATGGTGTCTGAGCTTAAGGGAGCATATTATAGACCAGGAGGAGCTGATCAGATTGATATATTATTTTGTGGGGAAAGACTCGAGAAACTGTTGAGAGATTAACCTTTATAAAGATTAATCAGGCATGGGTCAGCCAGTATTTCCCCACACCAGTGCCTGAGCCAACAGACTAGATTATTATGGCAGTAATGTTCTAACTGCAGTGTACTGCCACACCAGAACATTGTGAAAAATGGCCTGTTAAGTTTGGCCACGTGCTTCAGCCACTATTCTGTTGCTGCCACCCACCTGATGCCACACACCTGCGGCCTGTGCTGTCATCTTCTCCTACTACCACCATCTTGTGCTGTTACTGCCACTGCTGTTGCCCCCCACCTCTCAACTCTGTGACTGGGCCACTATGTTGACTCCTCATGCTGTTGCCACCCTCACCACTCTGTGACTGGGCGAAAATGTTGACTCCTCATTTTTTAAAACTTTGCTCATCTCTATCCTCTCTATCATTATCTACCAGTTAACTGGACAAATCCCATGAACCCACACATACCACACATTTCTATTTACCATCTGTTATTTTTAAAGGGGTTTTCCGAGACTTTATAACTAATGATCTATACTCAGCATAGGTGATCATTATCTGATCGGTCGGGGTCTAACATTTGGTACCCCCTGCCGATCTTATGTTTGAGAAGGTAGCTGCACTCGCATTAGCGCTGCTGTCTTCTCTCCACTTTTCCTATGCTGAGACTTTCTAACCGATGACCTATCCTCAGGACAAAGGCATTTTGTATGTGCCGAAACGTGTGTACCTCTACCCATGAGTGGCGAATAAAATATCCACAATTACATTGCAAGGAGTGCTGGCTTTTTTCTTCATTGAAGTACCTGGGGCGACGCCCGCTGACCGTGCACCCACCATCCACGCAGTGCCGCCCGATCTTCATAATAACTATCCTCAGGACAAGTCATTATTATCTGATCGGTGGGGGTCTGACATTCGGGACCCACGCTGATCAGCTGTTTGAGAAGGCAGCAGCGCTGGCAGTAGCCCCGTAGCTTTCTCTAAGCTTTTACTAGTCCAGTAGCAACATGTTCATTAGTCACATGGCTTAGGTGCAGCTCATTCCTATAGAAGTGAATGGGGTTAGGCTGCGATACTAAGCACAGCCGCTATACAATGTATGGCTCTGTGCTTGATAAGCTGCAAGAGGGAACGTGGCACTACTACAAGCACCCATGCCTTCACAAACAGTTGATTGGCGGGGGTCCCAGGTGTCGACCTCAACCAATCAGATACTGATGACCTATCCTAAGCTATACAGTCTTGGAAAACCCTTTTAAAGTTTCCATTATCATGCTGGCCTTTCTCTCAGGTTCCTTGACTAGCATGACTCTATTTTCACATACGTTCTTGATGTTTGATAAATGGTTTTCAGTTAATTACAAAAGATTATTTTAGTATTGTGACGAATACTGCACATCTCACGAGAGTTTGGTCACTGGTTTCCAAGACGTGACATTACGCCCTCTCTGGGAGAACATAAGGTCAGCTTGATACAGTTTACACAGACGCCCCCTGTCCACGCGGGCACAGAGAGGCAGGGAGGTGAGAGACAGTGGTCTACGCGGCCTCCGTCGTAACTCCACACTCGCTCACAACCCAGAGAAGCTGAGAGAGCCTTTTCAATGCCCCAGTAAAGCAGAGCCTTGTCAGCCCAGTAGACTGCCACAAGTTCTTCATTTTATATAAGCCCGGTCTGCTAACAGGATTATATAGGGTGAGAAACCAACCCGCAGTAGCGTATAACTATGCTGAAACACAGATGTGGGGATTCATGATCGAGATACAAGGACAGCACAAGATTAAATTATATATCTAATTTTCTAATTGCCTTAAGGGCACACTAGACAATATACGATATACACAGAGGTAATATACAGTGGTCGGATGTGCAAATACAGGTGGTATGATACAACAGAGTTAAACAGAGCAAGGGTCAGTTACCAGATGGATGAGTAGTCCTTTGGGTTGTGATGAGTTCTGGGTTGCTGTAATGCTTGGCTGTAGTCACATGGGGGCAGTAATGTCAGCAGTTTGTCCACGGTCCCTCCAAACAAGTTACTTGAGGTGACCCCCTTCAGAGAAATACGCCGGCCTCTGACCTGCAAGAGCCTTTTCACCTGTAGTCGGTCATTCCGATCCCTCCCTCTGGGAGGAGTCCACCTTCCCTTCCTTATCCTGGTAGCCAAAAGCCCCACTAAACCCATTGGGGCCCATAGCTCCATACCAGAGGATCACATTGATATGGTTCTTGGACCAACGGATCAGCCTGCGTTTCAGCTACAGGTGAAGACCAAACATGGCACCGTTATTAGGTTTCTGCTGGGAGATTTCTGTTTCTCCCCTTCCTGGCATCCTACCACCAAACTACAACAAGGGGCAGGTCCATCTGGGCCCCTGTGTCTCAGTTATATAACTGGTTTATGGCTTTCATGGACAGGCAATTCATAATTCCTTATGAACCCACGGTTAAGTGATGTTTGGTGGATTTGAATTATCTGGTTAGTAGCTGCGACCCCCTACAGGTTTTTTTTCCTGTAGGATGAGTTGACCTCCGTGCTGGAGTGAGGTGTGAATTTGTACACATGTTGCCTGCTTGAAGCCAGGACCCCTGCAGAGTTTACTCCTTCTGCTATTTTGCAGCAAATGGCTGGAATTAGATCATGGCTGGCATTAGAACATAATTCCACATTCCTCACAAATATGTTCTGCATGAAATTGTCATAAATAAGGAGAAGCTGTATGTGACAAACTGAACCGTCACTGGGGCTGCTGGAGAAGCCTGAGGGCCAGCCTCCTTCCTACAGACTATGGACCCAGAACTATGGAGACCCCCTAAGACCTTTTGGGGTTACAAGGAACTATGAACCCTGATTTATGTGTGTAATTTATATGCCACATATTTCCTATTGCCCATTAAAAAGGCATGGTGTGGATTCAGCAACACAAAAAGGGTTAACTCTGCACTGAGACTCCCACTGATTGTGTTAGTGATGGGATTAAGATAGTTGATTATAATAGCAGCCGTCTCCTAGATGAGTATGATACACTTAGGAGATAATCCCATCACATGTGTCTCCTTCCTCCCTATTCATTCATTATGGAGGGGGTGAAGATGCCTGTTGGCATGTTATTCATTGTTGATTGTGTCAAAGGCAATGCCATAGTGTTTGTTAATTGCGTCACAGACAATGCCATTGTGTTTGTGGAATAGGGTTAGTTTTTGTGTTTAAACTGTAAAGCTGTAAAGGATTGGCTGCTATGTCATGTCCTCAGTTCCCAACCAGGTCCACAGGGGTGGTACCCTTGTTGGAAAATGTGTATATAAGCCAATGCTTGTGTGTTCAATAAAGAGTTCCTGTTTTACCCTTCATCATGTTGAGGCTGGTGTTTGGGTAACTGATCGACACTGGGGAATGCTAAACGTGATGATTTGCTATACTCCCCTGACTATAACTACTAGCTCTTGTAAGAGCTGTTCCTGAGTGGAGGTCGGTGGGACCTCAACCAAGCTTCAGCGGTTCGTGGGGTCTGCAGTGCTTACTGTGTCAAGTGGAGTGCTTGGAGTCCTCAGGAAGCACTAGGAGCATCCATCGACAGAGGTACCCGGTCGGGGTGCCAGGAGATCCGTTACACTGTATTACTATAATATCTAGAATATTTAGTAAACCCAATAGACAGCTATTCCTAGAAATGAACATTTGCTAGATTTGATATCCTTACTGTTATAATTTTCCAACCAGAAAGCACTTCACATCTAGCCACATAAATCTGGAAATATCTATCCACCAGTGTCTGCTCAAAACCTGCTGACCTTCTGATTAAAGAGGACCTTTCACCGATTATGACATTGTGAACTAAGAATACAGACATAGGGATCGGCGCCCGGGGATATCACTGCACTTACTATTATCCCTGGGCGCCGCTCCGTTCTCCTGCTATGCCCTCCGGTATCTCCGGCCACTAAGTTTTAGTAGGCGAAGATTTCAGTCACTAAGTTATGGTAGGCGGAGTCTCCCCCTGTTCTGCTCTAGCGCTGGCCAATTGCAGCGCAGAGCTCACAGCCTGGGAGGTTATTTTCTCCCAGGCTGTGAGCTCTGCAATGCGATTAGCCAGCGCTACAGAAGAACAAGGGCAGACTCCGCCTACCATAACTTTGTGACCGGAGATACCGGAGGGCATAGCAGGAGAACGGAGCGGCGCCCAGGGATAATAGTAAGTGCAGTGAGATCCCCGGGCACCGCTCTCCATGTCTGTATTTTTAGTTCACAGTGTCATAATCGGTGAAAGGTCCTCTTTAACTTTGGTTTATTTGGTTTGGATTAACTTTTTATTTATTATATGCACTAATATAGCGCTACTATATTCCACAGCACTTTACAGACATTAGCATCAAGCTATCCCCAATGTGGCTTACAATCTAAGGTCCCTAGGACTATGTCTTTGGAGTGTGGGAGGAAACCGGAGTACTCAGAGGAAACCGACCCAAACACGGGGAGAACATTCAAACTCCATGCAGTTGTTTTCATTGGTCAGATTCAAAACCAGAACCCCAGCACTGTTAACCACTGAGCCACTATGCTGCTCATTGCAATATAAGTACCTGGCACTGTAGGGCATTATTAATAGATGTCATCACAATTTTTTTTTCCAGCTTGGCTGCTCTGTTGCCCCGCTGTGCCCCCTGTTATGGTTTTGTGCCCCATATGCTAATAGGTAGCATTGGTACAGGGAGGAGGAGATGCCCGATTTTCTCAGGGGGTGTCTCCTCCTCCTTGGCTGTGAGCTGTCCAGTCACAGTGGAGCACGTCACAGCCAAGGAGAAAAAAAAAGCTTACCTTCTCTCTGGCTGTGACATAGAAGTGAATGAGGCTGAGCTCAATGCCAATGACAGCCGCTATACAATGTACGACCCTGTGCTTGGTAAGCATGAAGAAGGCTGAAGCAGTCACAAGAGTGCCAGGGCCTTCTCAAACAGCTGATCCTGAAAATAGGTCATCAGTTTCAAAATCTTGGAAAACCACTTTAAAATTTTATACCCTGTACCATTTGGCCTGCAGTGATCAAGTGTCATTCATTTTTCCCATGACCACTGCAGCCAATAATTGGTCTCAGTGGGCACGTGCCATTTATACACACTTGACTGCTAAGGGCAATGATTGGCTACACTGGTCATTGAAAAGATGAACATAACATCACTTCAGGCCTAGCAGGAATTAAAATGACAGGCACCAGAGAGACAGTGGTACAAGACAAGAAAAGTATTTTAAAGGTACTTTTTTTAATTTATTTTTTATTCTACAAAGCCCCCTGCCTCCCGCCAAAATTTAACACACCTTTTTGACTAAATGGGCCATTTATTAAATAATAATCTGTAGTTCAGTTTCATAAGACATTTTATAATAGCGCTTATTTTAAAGGCATATTACATAGAGCCAAAATAATTTTCTGAGTTGTAATACAGGGTGATACAAAAATGGTGCAGAATTATAGCCTCAGTGTTCAAAACTGAGAAAATGTAAAACAAAATTAATAACATGAAAATACACACATTCTATCCAAGTTTTGTCTATACTTTACAAATTTTCGATGCGAGCTCCACTGGTGATACAGCAGATGTATCTAGGCGGAAATCCAGTTCTGTCCAGAGGTATGCCAGCATATCCAACTCCACTTTTTCATTGTGATGGATCATCTCAGGTTTTTCAGATCCTGTGGTTGGGATGGGGGTTGGGGCAGATACACTGAGTTCTTGATGTAGCCCCACCGATAAAAGTTGCACAGTATTAGCTTCTATCATCGTGGAGGCCAGCGCAACACTGGCAAATAATTTATTCTGGCGCAGCCGTTACAACTCTGGGGGAGTCTCATTCACCTACTGGAGAACATCCAACTGGAAATGAGGAGGAGAACCATCCTGGTGATATACTTTGGCAGATCTTCCTCTATCTTTGACATACGACTTCTTTAAGACTTCTAGGTAGGAGTGCCTGGTGACTGTCCTCAGCAATAAAGAAGGGACAGTAGACTTTGCACCTGGTCACAGATCACATTTTCATGTGCTTGATAAGGGCATGTGCGTTTTCTAAGCCCCCGAGTCTAACATTGTGGCGATTGACCTTCCCACTAGCCTCATCGCTGAACACCAGCCTGTCAGTGAATTTGTCTTCTTCCAATCAGCCCTGCAAGTCAATGCAGAAGTCATGACGTTTCGTATTTTTGTCAGGTTTTTGCTCCTGAAGAATCTGTATGGCTAACCATGCATATGTTTTCATAAGACATGCCATACTATGGTTTGTAGCACTTGTAGTTCCATACTAGTCAGCTTGGTTGACTTTCATATCCTGTTCACTGTATCTTCTGACTTTCCCCATGACATAAACAGCTAGTGGTTTCAATTGCTTCACCGAATGTAAAATGCAGTTTCTATGCAAAGCACATTTACGAAATTCCTTCAGAAAATGTCCCTTTACTGTCACAACAGACCCCGTTCTTGCAAGTTCCAACATTGCAAATTATTTTCTTGCTGTGATGTCGCCATCTAAAACTAAATTGAACAAAAAGGGGCAGATTCAAGAAAACTGTCTAAGAGTAAACTGTCTTTGTTGCCAATAGCAACCGATAACAGCACAGCTTTTATAGAAACCAATGACAACACAGGTTTTGTTTTTCAAAAGTAGAATTTGTTTATTTTAACTGAAAGCCTTTGCTTTTGTGCCATCCTTTTTGAACCACCTTGTATAGACATGCCAGAAGATAACTTCATTGTGGATATGTAAAGCTCAGATTTTCTAGATGAAGCTTCAAGGCGCAAGCTTACAGATCAATACAGGGCTCATCATCTAATTGGCTATATTACATTCTGTTAATTCTTTCTTTATTGCTATTTTCCACAGATTCATGATCTAACATCAGGGAACCAATGGTATAAAAATTAAATCTTTCAAACACATAAGACAGCACTGATGACAAGCTGGGAAAGTTAAGGGTAAAAAAAACAGAACAAAATAGTTTTTCTCACATCCCTAGACTAGACATCATATCATGTGTTAATGGCAGGGTGTGCCTATGCTTGAGACATTATGTTGTTTGCTTACAGCTATAGGGCATACCAGTAACAGTTTTTGTGATTTACAGTTCACTTAAAAGGTCACTTGTCATGATTGGAAAAAAAAAATTCTTAAATCAGACATCATATAGTACATGACAATCTCTTTTTAAACAAAGCTAGAACCAGCCCTGTACCTCACATGGTTCCAGAGCTACCCCATTCATAGCTCCAATTGCTCTACTAGATTCACTTCAGGCTGGCAGCACAGAGGGCTGTCCTTTCTGCTACAGCTCTCTCCTTGTTAAAAGCTCCATGGTGTCATATTCCACCACTAACCAAAATGAAAACAGACAAAAAAAAGACTTTACACAATTGTCAATTAAATAATAATATATTTTTTTTTTTTTTTGATTAAAATAACTTGTTTTGGTATATAAAGGCCACGGTGTTTTTACGTTTCATATTCTTAGACAATCCAAATTAATTAAATAATAATAACCAATTAAATCCAATACCTTGTCTAAGACCCAAACTAGTCCGCTCAAAGAGCGACTATTACCCCGTATTAACACCGTGACGAAAAGAAAAAAAAAAAAAAAGGGGGGGGAGGGATGGGGGATTCTTTGCTGTCAGCTCCAGAATGCGCTGTAAGTAACTGAATCTTTCTTTTCTTACAGGTGACTCGTGCTGACCGTTACCCACGGACCAATCACGATCCACCAGTGACCTCGAGATCAAGTTCAGTCCAGCACTATACAGGTAAGTAAATTTATTAACCATTTCATTACCGCATACCTTTTCACATACCAAAAGGGGGTGGGTGTTCCCTGACACCATGTCCCCCCTTTTGTATTTGCAAAAGGTTATCTCATGGTGTCATATTCCACCACTAACCAAAATGAAAACAGACAAAAAAAAGACTTTACACAATTGTCAATTAAATAATAATATATTTTATTTTTTTTTTGATTAAAATAACTTGTTTTGGTATATAAAGGCCACGGTGTTTTTACGTTTCATATTCTTAGACAATCCAAATTAATTAAATAATAATAACCAATTAAATCCAATACCTTGTCTAAGACCCAAACTAGTCCGCTCAAAGAGCGACTATTACCCCTTCGCCATCAGCGCAGCTAGATGGCTAAACCCCCGTAGCCAAATCAATTAAATTTTGAAAACCGAAATTCAAAATGTCTAAACCTATTTCTGATAAAGAACTCTTATCAGAATTATAGAGCCCAGGAAGAAAGCCCTCCAACTCCGAATGCCTACAAGTAAAACCATCAAAACAATACATAACTTTTTCCAGATTTTTGTTAATTCTCTTTTTTATTTTTTCTAGGAAACGCATATGAGTAGAATGCCATTCCCATTTTGAAATTATGTCGGAAATTGCCAACATAGTATCTGGCAAAATCAATTGCAGGGCTCTCAACTTACATGAATACTCTTCCAGTAAAATATGGGTCTTAACAATGCCCAAATCACTACCATCTAAATATAGAATTAATAAAGATGGAACAGGCCATTTTTTCTTAGTTTGATAACAAATATTTACCACATCTCGGAGTCTAAAGTTCGGAATGCCATTCCAGAATATTTTTATATTCTTACCCAAACCGAGGTTATCCGATTTAAACCTCAACCTCGATCTGTTATATGCTTCGGATACCAAATCAGACCCCACAATCCAAATAATCTTGGTATCTGAAACAAAGAAATTAATTTTTTAAAAGTAATTCTGGCCTGATATAAAGCTTGAATCTGTCAGAATTCCATCTGCCCAGATTCTTTATTATGTTAGTCCGAAGACCCATATTGTTCGCATATGTCGCCGCTCCTATGCGGAAAGAATGAGATGATAGCTTTACATCACTTAAATTGAAATGAGACTTACATTTATTCAATATATAATTAAATTGGTATCTCGTTAGAGGGGAGTGGTCAACATGCATAAATAATGGTCCACTAGATTTAGAACGAAAAGTTAACCACTTTTTTAGAGCCAAAACTGGGCAAATATCCGTATTTTGGATTTTATTTAGGGATATCCAAGTACCAAGACCTTTTTGGTCAGTTTTAGACTTCTTAATAAATAAACAAACTTTACTATCGAAAATTTTTAGATCGGATAAATACAACGGTGTTTCTGCATTTCTTTTTTCAGCTGCAAATTCCGAAATTCGTAGAGCTCCAAAAAATGCCACTATGAATGCAGTACTAAAAAGTGAAGACTCGTAAGGAGATGAACACAATTCAGGTAAATATTTTATAAATTTGGCAAGATAAACAGTGCATAACGGAATAGTCCTTTCTTTAACTGGAGCCAACTTGTCAACTCCCTTAATAAATTGTTTTATACAAAATGTATTAGATATGGGAGTTACATTAAAACATTTTTGAAAGTAAGACAATCCTGACAGAATTTTTTGAACATACCTTCCTGACTTACCAGATTATTTAAAGATGAAACTGAGCATGTCTGACCACCTCAGTAGAAGGACATGCACATTACTACACCAAACACCAGGGTCTGCCATTATAGCGAAGTAAACAGAATACAGCATGTGAAAACGGAGAATCTTTGTAACAAAAAATACATTACAAGTATAACTATTTTATGTAGCATTCTTTTAAAATAACATTTAATTGTGGCACCACCCCTTTAACTACAGGCTAGACTACAGATCAGTAGGATGGATTTCATGAATTTTTCAGCTCTTGTTTCTTCCTTAAATTACTTTTGTCTACATTTCAGTTTTCCCATATCTCAAAACTCTACAGAAAGTGGTAAGGCATACAAAATGAGGATAAAACATGTACAAAACAATAAATGTATTGAAGGCAGTCTATAAAACAAAGCAAAAAATACTTGCACTGCAGTTGGCACTAAAACAGCTACTTAGGGAGGCGTCTTAGGAGCCGTTTACATGGGGTCTTGGGAATTCCACACCAAAAATTATTCATGCATAAACTGCAGCCACCCATTGAACACAAGGAGAAGTGTTAACCGCAGGGCTTTTTGTCAAGTAATCCGCACAAATTCTGCTGTCAAAAATAATGGGGGTCATTTATCAAACAAGTGTAAAGTAGAACTGGATTAGTTGCCCGTAGCAACCAATCAGATTCAGCTTTCATTTTTGACAGCTCCTTTGGAAAATGAAAAGTGGAATCTGATGGAATGGGGAATGAAATATGACGTCACCACAATCAAGATGGCCGTGGCGGCCTCTTTGCAGTCCAATGGATAAGGTGAGTATCTGAGGGGTTCAATGACGGGAGGCAGCGCAATCGCCATTCCCCATCAATGCGCCTCCTACTCACAAATAAATGTACTTTGTGACAAACTAATTAATGACAATGCGAATTTCTTTGGGAAATTTAACGAAGCAGCAAAATAAAAGTTTTTTAAACTTCTCTCATCTCTACTTCTGACCCATTTTCACCATGTAAACAAATCACTCTGGTTTGTTTCCATCCTGGATGTAACATTTTGTGTTGCTGTATTCAACCAAATCCATGATGCACTTCTCATTTCTCTGCCACAGCTTCAGGTACGGATTGGCCATAGACCTTACAAGGAAATTTCTCAGTGGGGCGATGCACAGGGGGCCGCCTGAGCCCTCCTCACGGATGGCCAGTGGAAGATTTTGGGAATGTACAGTGAGGAACAGAAGTATTGGAACACTCTGCGATTTTACAAGTTCTCCCACTTAAAAATCATGGAGGGGTCTGAAATTGACATTGTAGGTGCATTCCCATTCTGAGAGACAAGATAAAATAAAAAAAAATAGGAAATCACATTGTATGATTTTTAAAGAATGTATTTGTCTTGCACTGCTGAACATACCGTAAGTATTTGAACACCTGGAAAACAGCAAAAATTCGTGCTCTCAAATACATGTTACTGTGCCTTTAAAAAGTCCACCTCTACTCCACTCATTAATCTAACTTAGTAGCACCTGTCTGAGCTCTTTAAAGACCCCTGTCTACCCCACAGTCAGTCAGACGCCAACTACTACTATGGGCAAGGCCAAAGAGCTGTCAAAAGACACCAGAGACAAAATTGTGAACCTCCACAAGGCTGAAAAAGGGCTACGAGGCAATTGCCAAGCAGCTTCATGAAAGTAGATCAACTGTTGGCGCAATTGTTAGAAAATGGAAGAGGCTAAAGGCAACTGTCAGTCTCCCTCGGACTGGGGCTCCATGCAAGATCCCACCTCATGGGGTATCAGTGATGATAAGAAAGGTGAGGAATCAGCCCAGAACTACAAGGGAGGAGCTGGTCAATGACATGAAGAGAGCTGGGACCACAGTTTCAAAGGTTACTGTCGGTAGAACACTACGCCGTCATGGTTTCAAATCATGTATTGCATGGAAGGTTCCCCTGCTCAAGTCATCACATATCCAGGCCTGTCTGAAGTTTGCCAATGACCATCTGGATGATCCAGAGGAGGCATGGGAGAAATTCATGTGGTCAGATGAGACCAAAGTAGAACTTTTTGGTCTAAACTTCACTCGTGTTTGGAGGAAAAAGAAGGATGAGTTGCATCCAAAGAACACCATCCCTACTGTGAAGCATAAGGGTGGTAACATCATGCTTTGGGGGTGCTTTTCTGCGAAGGGGAAAGGACGACTGCACTGTATTAAGGATAGGATGAATGGGGCCATTTATTGTGAAATATCTGAGCAACAACCTCCTTCCACAGTCAGAGCATTGAAGATGGGTCATGGCTGGGTCTTCCAACATGACAACGACCCGAAGCACACATCCAGGATAACCAAGGAGTGGCTCCGTATGAAGCCCCGTAAGAAGCATATGAAAATCTAAATCCAATAGAACATATTTGGAGGGAGCTGAAACTCCATGTTAGTCAGCGACAGCCCCGAAACCTGACAGATCTAGAGGAGATCTGTGTGGAGGAGTAGGCCAAAATCCCTGTTGCAGTGTGTGCAAACCTGGTCAAGAACTATAGGAAATGTTTCACCTCTGTAATTGCAAACAAAGGCTTCTGTACCAAATATTAACACTTATTTTCTCAGGTGTTCAAATACTTATGTTCAGCAGTGCAAGAGAAATACATTCTTAAAAAAATGATACATTGTGATTTCCAGATTTTTTTTTTAAATCTTTCTCAGAGTTGGAATGCATCCACAATATGAATTTCAGACTCCTCCATGATTTCTAAGTGGGAGAACTTGCAAAATCGCCAGTAGTTCAAATACTTCTGTTCCTCACTGTATGTTATGAACCTATGCCATAATTAATTATATGTAGAAAGTGCTAACAAATATGTGACTCATGCCTGCTATGTACCGAACTGTAATAACATGATCTTGGTTTACATGAACCTCTAACCCTCCCCCCCACAAGCAGAGAACAGTTGTATGGTATATAAGCCTGAGAACATATCCCGATAATATAATGATGTACCAGTAACTATGCTATAAATTAATACTTGTCTTTTAGCACAGAAATAGCTTTTGTATGAGGGTCCAGAGTCTTCATATTATGTTGTGGAGGCAAACTTGGAGTGTACTGTATGTTCATGTCAGCCAAAATTTGGATGGAACAACACCTGATACAATTGGCAATACTGAAAACGTATGCTTCACTGGTACATATTGTTCTGCTTCTGTGCTTTATCCATATGGAAAAAAGATTAAAGAGGCTATAAAAATGCTTTCTTCAACTGATGTGCATCATAGTTATTGTTAAGATCATAAATCATTTATAGTGGGGTAACATGATTACCCATCATGTAAAAGCCATGAATCTACAATGCAGCTTAAAGGAAATGATACATTCCTTTAGTCTAAGGAATACTGTATTTTCCCTTGTTCTTTTTGTTATATGATTATGGATATGGAAATTCATGGTTGTTATTTTATAATAAGAACATCATGCACATCTTTATATGTTAAATATTAATAAAAATGAAGATATATTCTACCAGCAGGCTATTTCCAGTGTGCAACTCCTGTTTGTTTCTTTTCTACATAAATCAGCATTCCAGAATAGATAACATGTGTAACTGGAAAAAAACAAAACTAAAAAAAAGTTTAGTA
Organism: Bufo gargarizans; assembly: GCF_014858855.1. Lineage (NCBI taxonomy): Eukaryota > Metazoa > Chordata > Amphibia > Anura > Bufonidae > Bufo > Bufo gargarizans. The sequence continues at coordinate 246,824,653 of NC_058082.1, forward strand.
TTAAATTGTGATTTACACTAAAATCTGGAGCTTGTTCCTTGAGAAGGTAAAGCATTAAAGAAGACCTTTTTATGGATTTATACGTTAGAAACTGGTATGCTTACCAGATTGGACAGCCAGCACCTACTGTCCAATCTGGTAAGCATACCCCTCCTTATCGCACTGTGTCCCCCGCTGTTTTTCACACCCAGTATATTAATTTAGAGTATTGGTACAGGGAGGAGGAGATGGCTGGCTTCTCCCTGGATTTCCATTAAGAAACCCGACTGCCTCCTCCTCCCTGTACCGGTACTCTAAATGAATATACTGGGCACGAAAAACAGCCGGGGAACACAGCTCCGGGAAAAAAAAATGCTGGCATCTGTAGGGGCCGCCCTATATGGTAAGCACACCAGTTTCTAGCATATAAACCCATAAAAGGTCTTCTTTAAATAGCAAAGAAACGTACACTATATGGAAAGTATTTGGACACACCTCTAAATCATTGAAATCAGGTGTTTCATTAATTCCAATTGTTACAGGTGTATAAAATCCAGCCCCTAGCCATTATATGCTTCCAACTTTCAGTTCCAGCATGACTGTGCCCCAGTGCGCAAATCAAGAGCCATAAAAGCATAGTTGGGTGAGTGTGGTGTGGGAGAACTTGAGTTGCCTGCACACACAGTAGTAATAGCAAACATAGCTTATAAGGCTGTCATAGTTTTATTCCTGCCGCCTCTTGGCATGTTTGCCATGCTGCTGCCGGAACTCCGGCCCACCCCCATTATAGTCAATGGGGCCGGAGGGCAACCTCTGGCGGCACTAGAGGCAGCATGTATCCGGCAAGCTGTTCACCTGCCGGAACAGCCTGCCAGAGAAGGATGCCGCTAGTGTGAAAGTAGCCATAGACAGATCAGATCAGAAAAATACAAGCATGTCTGGAACCCATGCGAAACAGGGATAATGGCGTTCTCAGACAAACATACAAACATACATGGAACCCATGAGGAATCAGAAGCATGGTGTTCACGGACATTACAAAATAGAAACATGGTTACATAGTCTGGAACCCATGTGGATTAGGGTACAGGGAGCATGGTGTATACAGAAAGACATACAAACATGCCTGAAACCCATGTGGAACAGGGAGCATAGCATTCACAGACAGACATACAAACATGCCTGGAATCCATGTGTAACAAGAAGCATGGCATTCATAGACAGACCAGACAGACATACAAACATGTCTGGAACCCATGTGGAAGAAGGAGCATGGCATTCACAGACAGACATACAAACATGCCTGGAACCCATGCGGAACAGGAACCACGGTGTTCACAGACAGACATAAAAACATGCCTGGAACCCATGCAGAACAGGAACCATGGCGTTCACAGATAGACATACAAACAAGCCTGGAATCTATGCGGAACAGAGAGCATGGTGTTCACAGACAGACATAGAAACGTGCCAGTAATTGTCACAGCAAACCACATTGCGATACACACATAAGGAACAGAATAGTCACAGGACACAGTTGACACACAAAGAATGCTACAGCCAGCATGCACCCCCTGATTAACCAGCATACACGGGAACATCAACCGCAACAAGTGTGCAAGAGTGCATGCAGCCAGCCTACATGGCAGCGAGTGTCACAGTGAGCCACACTGTGATACAGACACAAGGAGCAGAATATTCACAAGACACAGTTCACACACTATGAAGGCCGCAGCCAGCACGCACCACCCAAGCAAGCAGCATACATGGGTAATGTACCGCAGCAAGTACGCAAGAGTTCATGCAGCCAGGCTACATGGCAATATAGTGTCACAGTGAACCGCACTGTGATACAGACACAGGGAGCACACAATTCACAGGACACAGTTCACACACTATAGAAGACCACAGCAAGCATGCCAATCAATCAATCAGCATACATGGGACAACCGCAGCCAGTACACAATAGTGCATGCAGCCAGGCTACATGGCAATGCAGTGTCACAGTGAACCGCACTGTGACACCTCTTTCTAATGCACTGTTGCCCAAAATGTATAAGAATTATTGTATCTCCATGAAATCAGGAACTTTATTGTATTGAATAAATACAGAAAACGGTGATGCATTCCAAGCTACACTAGCCCTTTCTCAAAGCTTTCTGACATAGACATTCACAACATTATATAATAACATCATGGCACGAACAACCATCAGATCAAAGAATCAATAAAAATTTGCACAAATAATTAAAAAACATGGGACAATCTTACAGTAGAGAAGGAAGCACATGAGTATTTGATTCCCAATAGAGAGGAAAAAATTGCTGTATGCAAATACAGCTCTCTTCTCCTCACATGAGTAGGCAATTTTCAACAATGAAGGGTTCATTCCCAATAATTGCTTTCTGAGTCGGGCATGTAAAAGGACCTTAAGGCTACCTGCACACATTGGGTATTTTTACGCTGAAAAATCTGCATGAAATCTGTACCAAAACCGCATAAAAAACAAACATGAATCTGCACTATTCATCAGGTGAGGAATCACCCCAAAAATTTAAATGCTGCAAAGTGTACATGACATTTGCCAAAACTCATTCTGCGTAATCTGCAATGTGTACAGTTACCTCAAGGTTTTATTTAAACATGACAATTTTTAGTTGCAGACATTTCTGTGACTTGAAAAGCAGTTCCATTCATCTGAATAGTGTTGTTTTAACGGTAAGGACATGGTTTCCTGTAAACCCTATTCACATGAATAGGACAATTGCAGATATTTCTGATGAAGTCAAGCTAGTCAACTAGAGGATAGTAGGGAACTGCTCAATAAATAACTACAATATATCAATAAGTAAGCTTGTGCAAAAATCTGCATGTTCATGCTTGAACGTCATCTGAAAAAAGGCAAATACAGATTTTCTTCTTGTGTCAAGAATTTCGTATTATGAAATATGACTTATCCTTAAAGGTACAACAACATGCCACAGTAGGAACCACAGCATCTCATTTCCCAGTAGAAGTCAAGAAATAGCATGGGGTATACAGCTGAGTAACACTTGCGGAATATGTTTAAAACATTTTACCATGTGTCTTTATATGAAGTTACTCAGAATGCTAAAGAACCATGAAAACTCGCAACAGTACAAACAACAGTCCATAAATGTTTGCATACAAGAAATGCAGCCTAAACGCATGATTATACATGCGGTAACCACATGCCTTACATGACCGCATTATGAATGCATCACGACTGTGGTCATACTCTTACTCTAAAAGATAATAGAACTGCTAATGCGTCACAGAACTGCCAATACATATGCAGGACTTGTCATCTGGGTTAAGCTGTACTTCATAGGTTTCAAGGGTATTGGTTTCACTTATAAATTATGTTTTTATATATTTGACATTTGTTATTTAGTTCAGCGTGTAAATTGCTCCATGCCATTTCTGTTCTAGACATTTACAGAATTTTCTCCATTGTTATTTTCATGATTAGCAAGCTCTAACATGCAGTAATACTGAAGTCGGTAGAGCTTATATTTTTGGTAATGTCAGAACAATGTTCTGAAACATCTGTCTGCTATTTTGCCTTTCTAATTCCATGAATCATCAAATTATGACCTAAGCGCTAATTATGGGAGGGTAGATTCCGAGTTAGAAACATTAATGTTGCCAAAGCTGGCATTAGCCTTTTACCTAGTTTTCTGGGGAAGTGAGGAAATGTGTAGCCCAATATGACTGTGTTAAGAAGAAGATGATTACCGGGGTGTGGGATTATAAATAAACCTAACTATGTGGTGTAATACAATGGATATTACCAACATTGCAGACGGATGAAAATAATGTGGTCCTCAAGAGAAAAAAGATCATAGTGTAATTATATATTTTGGCAACAATTTTCCACATTGTGGTTTTTTACAGTGACAAGCACTAAGTTAATTTTCTTAACTGCTTTCACTGGAGAAACCACAGAGGTGTCTGCAGATGAGGTGCTGGCTTATTTAATATCCGAGTCATGTCTCAAGGCCTATTTAAAGGGTTGAACATTGACTTATAGGATAGCTGCCTTAAATCTGGTGGCATCAGAGGCAGAGCTAATTTGCATCACTTTCTTCCCAAAATTCCAGAGGAGCATTTATGGCCTATAAGTCTCCTCACGCTGATTAAGGTGCTCTCTCCCCAAGATAGTACTGCCCCAAATGCATACGTCATAAAATATTATAAAAATTCATCCCCTTCATTGGTTTCAGTGGATACCTGCAGCCCTCCAGATACAGAGATGCAGCACAGTTTTTTGGGGAGCAGGAATATGACTACTCATGCTGTTATAGGGTATATTGCAGCCAAATCGTTTCAAATTCTCATGCTTTCCTGTTACCAAAACACAGTACATTATGGAACCTCAGACCATCAGATATACCCTAAACTGCAAAAATATAGTTTACAAATTTACAGGGAGAGAAAAAATAGCCAATATGAAAACCTAATTAAATATCAGCTCAACAGATTGGGAATCCACTTGGTCGACAATAATATAAAAAATGGGCAAACATCATAAAGAGGGGAGTGGAGGATGAGAGAAGGGGTAAGGAAACGAATAGGACAGGCAGAGTAATAAAAGTACAAAAGTGACATTATGTAATCTGTAATAATGTTGATAATTTTAACAGAACTTTAAAGAGGTTGTTCAGGATTTGACAAATGAATGTCCTCAGGATCAGTGATCAATCTGCGTCCGCTGTGTAGTAGATGGGACGGTTACTATGGTGCTGCTTCCATTGAAGTGTATGGGAGCAGTGCTTCAGTATCCAGCTCTGTCCACTACACAGGACCCCAGCTAGTTAGATAGTGCCAGTCTATCCTGAGGCAGGTCATCACTTCAAAAATACTGGTCAACCCCTTTAACTATGAAAGCTACTTTTGATTTCCTAAATCAAGTTTCTATCTTACTAAAGGCTCCATGTAAAAAAAACTTAACATACAGCCAGCATAATTCTAACATTATGGGCTCTATACACTAGCACAGTGGATTTGAAATTAAACAAACAAGATGTGCTTTAACTGCAGACTGTCAGCTTTCATTTGAGGGTATTTACATCCAAATCAGGTGAACAGTGTAGGAATTACAACAGTTTGCATATGTGCCTTCCACTTGTTAAGGGACCAGAAGTAATGGGACAATTGGCTTCTCAGCTGTTCCATGGCCATGTGTGTGTTATTCCCTCATTATCCCAAATACAATGAGCAGATAAAAGGTCCAGAGTTAATTTCAAGTGTGCTATTTGTATTTGGAATCTGTTGCTGTCAATTCTCAAGATGAGATCCAAAGAGCTGTCACTATCAGTGAAGCAAGCAATCATTAGGCTGAAAAAAACAAAACAAACCCATCAGAGAGAGAGCAAAAACATTAGTCGTGGCCAAAGCAACAGTTTGAAACATTCTTAAAAAGAAGGAATGCACCACGGAGCTCAGCAACACCAAAAGATCCAGAAGACCACGGAAAACAACTGTGGTGGATAACCGAAGAATTCTTTCCCTGGTGAAGAAAACACACTTCACAACAGTTGGCCAGATCAAGAACACTCTCCAGGAGGTAGGTGTATGTGTGTCAAAGTCAACAATCTAGAGAAGACTTCACCAGAGAGAATACAGAGGGTTCACCACAAGATGTACCGGTAAACCATTAGTGAGCCTCAAAAACAGGAAGGCCAGATTAAAGTTTGCCAAATGACATCTAAAAAAACCTTCACAGTTCTGGAACAGCATCTTATGGACAGATGAGACCAAGATCAACTTGTACCAGAGTGATGGGAAGAGAAGAGTATGGAGAAGGAAAGGAACTGCTCATGATCCTAAGCATACCACCTCATCAGTGAAGCATGGTGGTGGTAGTGTCATGGCATGGGCATGTATGGCTGCCAATGGAACTGCAGACAAAAGCAGCAGGATGAATTCTGAAGTGTTTCAGGCAATATTATCTGCTCATATTCAGCCAAATGCTTCAGAACCCATTGGACGGCGCTTCACAGTACAGATGGACAATGACCCAAAGCATACTTCAAAAGTAACCAAAGAGTTTTTTAAGAGAAAGAAGTGGAATGTTATGCAATGGCCAAGTCAATCACCTGACCTGAATCCGATTGAGCATGCATTTCACTTGCTGAAGACAAAACTGAAGGGAAAAGGCCCCAAGAACAAGCAGGAACTGAAGACATTTGCAGTAGCGGCCTGGCAGAGCATCACCAGGGATGAAACCCAGCATCTGGTGATGTCTATGTGTTCCAGGCTGTAATTGACTGCAAAGGATTAGCAACCAAGTATTAAAAAGTGAAAGTTTGATTTATGATTATTTTTATGTACCATTACTTTTGGTCCCTTAACAAGTGGGAGGCAAATATGCAAACTGTTGTAATTCCTAGTGATGATCACGAATATTCGAATTGCGAATTTTAATCGCGAATATCGACACTTTGAGAATTCGCGAATATTTAGAATATTGCAAAATATATTTGTGATCGCAAATATTTTTTATTATTTTATACCAGCGCATTCGATTTTTTTAATGCAAATTTTATGTGAATTTTTGCAATCAAGAAAATAATGCCTGGAGATCACGAATTCGCGAATTCTTGAATATATGGCGAATATTCGCCCAAATATTAGTGAAATATCGCGAAATTAAATATTGCACCTGCCGCTCATCACTAGTAATTCCTACACCGTTCACCTGATTTGGATGTAAATACCCTCAAATTAAAGCTGACAGTCTGCAGTTAAAGCACATCTTGTTCGTTTCATTTCAAATCCACTGTGGTGGTGTATAGAGCCAAAAATGTTAGAATTGCTAGAAATGTCCCAATATTTATGGACCTGACTGTATTTATAAATGTCTCCAGTTCAAAATCCATTTTATGTGACATTTAGTTTTGATATGTTGTGTATATGAAAAGGGATCAAACTAGAGAGACGTCTTATAAGTAGTACTGTATATACTGTATGTAGAAAAAAAGTAACCACAAGTGCAACGGCAGTCACCTTTTGGGGGTTGTGCTAGGAGACACAACCCTCATTAAAGGGGTTGTCTGGGAATACATCATTTTAACAGGTTCTGGCAGCCTGGCTTCTCTACTGAAAGGATCATACTTACTCCCTGCTGCTCCAGTCCTCTGCACTGGTTCTCATGTCTCCATCTTCCAGTCTTGGGTTTGTTTTCTTCCTCCTTGACATGAGCATAGTCACCTGGTCTGTGAAAGCGAAGGGGAGCAGTAACAATATTAAAACTTAACTTTTACTAGGTATATTCCCCCAATTGGGGGGTAAGAGACCCCTTACAGACACAAATAACAAAAAGACAGACAAGACCCCTATAGAGGGGGTTTATATGGCGGTATCATGTAACATAGGTGATACTGCACACCTAGATAGGTCTAGTCCCCTCCCAAAGAAGCCTGTAGAAATGTCACACAGACCTGTGGAGGAGGGACTGAGTAATCCCAATTGTCTGCCTCCAATTGGAAACAGACACAATAAAATGGAAAGTTCTTACCAATTTATTTTGGGTCTCGCTTAGTGTCCACATATACGTGGACTAAGGCAGGAGGAGGTCGCTTGTGGCAGGTAGGTCCTTCGTCCGGTATTCAGGTAAACGGAGAAGGGCGTCAGGGATATCCAATCGGTGCGGTATCAGAGTGGTATCAAGAAAGAGACTCACCCTAGTACCTCCCTACTTGGCCTGACCTGGCCCTAGTGACCTAACACGGGGTCCGTGCCCCGCAAGGGGTGGCCCCGTCCGGAACCTTACCCTAGTAAACAAGCCCTAGATGACCCTAGCGAAGGGTGACTAGGGAAAGGTTGTTTAACTAAAGGCAGGTGAACATAAGTAATAATTGTCAAATGTAAGGATACTGAGGACTGGGACGCACATGTAACTGCACGTATCCAAGGATATGTCTACGTGTCCCGACGCGTTTCCTTAATATAGCATATCTGAATGTATCCACTGTTATAATAAGCTAAGACCCCAAAATCATCAGGGGACACGGGGCTTAGTAATGTGGCTCCTGTCAGTCAAATAGTTGCCACTGTAATAGATATCCCAGTGTATCAACAATGTGGGGGGTAATAGATTAAACGATACCCTCCAAGGTAGAGACTGAGGACCAAGTGAGGCATGTGAAAAACCTATAGGGACACATAGAGAGAGGTGTAGAGTAAATACAGACCCCCATCCAAGTGTCCCTGCTGCCCACCTCTTGTCAGTTTAGCGCATGTACTTACATTACTGCTGGAGCGGTCTCGCAAGTCTCCAGGGTAAGTGGCCCACAGGTTCAGTGTGCCATCATATGAGGTGTATGCCTGGCTGCTGCGCCTTGGCGCGCTGTATTTGAGAGCGGAAGGGGGGAGGGCGCTGGTCCGTGCGCACGCGCCGCATGACGTCACATCCCCGCGACCCAGCCCGATCATGTGACGGGGTCAAACGGGGGTATGTGGTGTCACTACACGGCGCATGCGCCGTCGGACCGCGCGCTGTCGGAGAGGACTCAGTGCAGGGAAGAAGGCTTTCCTGTTGGTGCCTGCCGGTCCGTCCGATGGGCGTCACTCAGTGGAGGGGGGCTGAGTTATCAGACCGCCCCAATGAGGTGCGTCCCTGCAGTGTGGACTGCCGATGAAAGGGGGGGTGGAGCTACATGGGGGAGTATCTGTACCCGCCCCTAGTAGCTACAACACTTGTATCCCAGCAGTGTGAACTGCCGATGAAAGGGGGGTGGAGCTGCATTAGGGGAGTAGTATGTCCCAGCCCTCGTAGCTACAACACTTATGTCCCTAAGATAGGGAAAGATTAACCCCTTATTGTATGGACTAAATGGGACATTTTGGCGGGTTAAGGAACTAACCAACCTAGAAGGGGGAGACAGGGAGAGGCAAACTTACTGTAAATAGGATAATATAGAGAGTAAGGTAAGGCAAATATGATTGGGGGAGGAATTAATAGGTCACGGGGAGGATGTTGTGCCGGTAGTTAAGTAAGCTGCACAGCAGTGCTACCGATGGGGGGGAAGATAATTCAGATATAGCAGCCAAACTGTAAGTTGTTCATTTAGGCCGTGAGGGTGGGGCGTAGTTCAATTTAAAAATCCACCAGCATTCTCGCTGGAGGATCCGCCTATCCCAATCGCCTCCTCTGACAGGTTTAGTTGATTTTTTCAATTCCCATGAATTTAATAGCTGATGTACGGCCGCCATGCGACGAGAGTACATGTCTGGCTATCGGCGTTTCCCTTCCATTGCGGATGTCCCCAAGATGTTCGCTCATCCGTTTACGGAATTCCCTCCGGGTTTTGCCCACATAGCGTAAACCGCATTCACAGCTAAGAAGGTATACCACCCCTACGCTGCGGCAGTTGATGAATTGTTTAATCATGTGGGTTATGTCCGGTGGGTGCCCCGTGAAGGACTTGCCTTTAGTCAACCAGTTGCAAAAGCTACAATGGCCACACTTGTAACAACCTACAGTATCACTGTCCAGCCACGTCCTTTGGTTAACCGTGGGACTAAAATGGCTGTGTACTAATCTGTCCCTCAAGTTGGTGCCTCTTCTGAAGGTAACCGAGGGATCAGGGCTCAGGACTTCAGCTAGGTCGGGATCCATCAAAAGGGTCTCCCAGTTGCGGCCAAGAATCCTTTTTACTTGGGTTGCGGCAGAGTCGAAAGTACCTATTATCCTAATGGTTTTCTTATTGTCACAGTTAGACTGTTTGGTGGGACATAACAGGGTGGTCCTACTGTGTCCCAGTGCCTTCTGATATGCCTGTCTCAGAATCCTATCTGGGTAGCCACGTTCACGGAACCTGGTTCTCATAATGGATGCCTGTTGTTTGAACTCGCTAAGTTCAGAGCAATTGCGTCTGAGGCGAATATATTGTCCGAAGGGAATTCCCCGTTTGAGTGGGACAGGATGACAGCTATCCCATCTCAAGAGTGAGTTAGTGGCTGTGGGTTTACGGTAAATGGAAGTCCTCAACCCGCCCACATCGTTCCTTGAGATGGTTATATCTAGGAAGGGGAGATCATCCCTTGTGATGGATGAAGTGAATTTAAGCCCGATAGGGTTGGTATTGAGCCCCTGGACAAACTCACTGAACTGCCCCCTGGTCCCACTCCACAAGATGAATATGTCATCTATGTAGCGGGACCAAAGGGCAACATGTTCCGTGAGTTCACTCGGTGTATCCCCAAGGACCAAAGTCTCCTCCCACCAGCCCAGGAGCAAATTAGCGTACGATGGCGCACAGGAACTGCCCATCGCTGTGCCCCTGAGCTGGTGGTACATCCGGCCATCAAACAAAAAGAAGTTCCTAGTGAGGATGAATTGCAGGAGTTACCAGGACAAAGTCACTGTGTGCCGTATATTGGCAACCTCTTGCTCTTAAAAAATGAGCGACTGCCCCCAATCCCTTATCATGGGGGATTGAGGAATACAGTGCCTCCACGTCAATTGACGCCAGGAACCACTCCGGTTCGATGCAGATGTTTTCGAGTTTAGGTTAGTAAGTCCCCAGTGTCTCTTATATAAGAGGGCAGTGCTTGCACAAATGGGCTAAGGAGACGGTCGATGTAAATGCCCGCATTCTGTGACAGGCTGCCCACCCCTGACACAATGGGGCGTCCCCTCATGGGTATTGTGTCCTTATGGACTTTCGGGAGGCAGTAAAATGTAGCTGTCACAGGATGGGGGGGGTACAAGAACTCAAATTCATCCCCATTGATAAGTCCAGTGCTTTTCGCGCTGGCGAGTATTGTGCATAGTTCTCCCTGATAGTTCAATGTGGGATTGTTCTGCAAGGTCTCGTAGCCCTCTATGTCACTCAAAATGGCAAGACACATAGATTTATATATTGTGGTGTCCATGAGGACAATATTGCCTCCCTTATCAGATGGCTTTATAACTATGTTCTTGTCCCCCTCAAGTGACTTGATGATGTCAATATCTTTCTTGCTACAAGTTAAGGCGAGTGGCAAGTTGACTCCAAGGAGCGGAGTTCGGCTACGGTTTGCTTAATAAAAACATCAATGCAGGAGACTTCGCCTAACGGGGGCATCCTGGTGCTCTTCCTTTTGAGGTTAGTGAAGGGTCCTCTCCCCTCCACATTGGCGGGTATGGCGTCCAAACTGTATAGCAAATGGACATCTTCAAGGATCTCCACCGGGACGCCCAGATCTCGACTCTCTTTATGGTCCTTGAGTCTAAAGTGCTTATGCCACTTGAGTTTCCGGGCAAACAGGTGGAGATCCTTGACCCACCGGAAGACGTCATACCTATGTGTGGGAACAAAGGAGAGCCCCTTCCTTAAAAGGTTAATCTCTCTACTAGTCAATGGGCGGGAGGACAGGTTGATAACCAGTTTGTCATCCACTGGGTCTACGAGTATTGTAGTGTTGGGTTCTGATTGCGCAACGGGTAGCGAGTGCCTTGCTCTAAAAAAGAGGAAGAAGAAGAAGAGGAACAGGGCTGTGTAGAGGAGGGTGGTTGAGTGGGGGGGGGACATTGTGGCTGATTGGCGAATTGTCCCGTGTTGTATCTACCACCTCCCCGCTTCCTGCCTCTATAACCCCCTCTGCCACGGCCTCTGTTTCTAGGGTACCTCTCCCTGTCAGAATCCGAAACCTTCTGTGTCCGTAGAAGATAGATCGGTTTTTTGGGATGTGTCAGGGTTTGTGAGAAACAAGTAGACCTTATTATCCCTAAAGTCCTGGAGGTCCCTAGTGAACTGCTTATGTTTTCTCTCCTTTAAGTGGTACTGGTAGCGCTCAATAGTGTTTTGCAATTGGTTCTCCTTAATGCTGAAATCTGTATCTGAATGAAATTTCTTGACTATTTCGATTTGTTCAGCTAGAGTTTTGTCCAGCCGTACAAGTATGCCCCTTTCCTCTTCTACAAGAAGTTGCATGAACTTAAGGGAACTGCTAGTTGCCTCCTTTTCCCATTTAGCCTAGGAGTGTGGGATTTCTAACTCGGTTTGATGGTGCGAGGGAGATACGGAGGCCACGGGGCACTATCCCCTGTTTAATATATTGTTCGAGCCCCTGCAGCTCCCACCAAGAACTAATATGCTCCTTATAAACGCGGGTAAGCTCTGAGAAAGCCCCGTTGAGTGTGGGGGTGTACTTCTTCTGAGTGAAGGACTGGTCAGAGAATATTGTCTTGGCCTCAGCTAACCAGGTCTCCCTATCCAGGCCGGCTGTAAGGAAACCCGCCATGTCCCTATGGCGAAAATTAAAGAGTAGAATGTCCTACCAGGATATTTAGCTGCGGGGGCAGATCTCCTGGGTACTGCTCAGAGAGGTAATAGAAAGTGAAAACGAAGGGGAGCAGTAACAATATTAAAACTTAACTTTTACTAGGTATATTCCCCCAATTGGGGGGTAAGAGACCCCTTACAAACACAAATAACAAAAAGACAGACAAGACCCCTATAGAGGGGGTTTATATGGCGGTATCGTGCAACATAGGTGATACTGCACACCTAGATAGGTCTCGTCCCCTCCCAAAGAAGCCTGTAGAGATTGTCACACAGACCTGTGGTGGAGGGACTGAGTAATCCCAATTGTCTGCCTCCAAATTAGAAACAGACACAATAAAATGGAAAGTTCTTACCAATTTATTTTGGGTCTCGCTTAGTGTCCACATGTACGTGGGCTAAGGCAGGAGGAGGTCGCTTGTGGCAGGTAGGTCCTTCGTCCGGTATTCAGGTAAACGGAGAAGGGCGTCAGGGATATCCAATCGGTGCGGTATCAGAGTGGTATCAAGAAAGAGACTCACCCTAGTACCTCCCTGCTTGGCCTGACCTGGCCCTAGTGACCTAACACGGGGTCCGTGCCCCGCAAGGGGTGGCCCCGTCCGGAACCTTACCCTAGTAAACAAGCCCTAGATGACCCTAAGCGAAGGGTGACTAGGGAAAGGTTGTTTAACTAAAGGCAGGTGAACATAAGTAATAATTGTCAAATGTAAGGATACTGAGGACTGGGACTGCACATATAACTGCACGTATCCAAGGATATGTATACGTGTCCCGACGCGTTTCCTTAATATAACATATCTGAATGTATCCACTATTATAATGAGCTAAGACCCCAAAATCATCAGGGGACACGGGGCTTAGTAATGTGGCTCCTGTCAGTCAAATAGTTGCCACTGTAATAGATATCCCAGTGTATCAACAATGTGGGGGGTAATAGGATTAAACGATACCCTCCAAGGTAGAGACTGAGGACCAAGTGAGGCATAGTGAAAAACCTATAGGGACACATAGAGAGAGGTGTAGAGTAAATACAGACCCCCATCCAAGTGTCCCTGCTGCCCACCTCTTGTCAGTATATCGCATGTACTTACATTACTGCTGGAGCGGTCTCACAAGTCTCCAGGGTAAGTGGCCCACAGGTTCAGTGTGCCATCATATGAGGTGTATGCCTGGCTGCTGCGCCTTGGCGCGCTGTATTTGAGAGCGGAAGGGGGGAGGGCGCTGGTCCGTGCGCACTGCGCCGCATGACGTCACATCCCTCGTGACCCAGCCCGATCATGTGACGGGGTCAAACGGGGGTATGTGGTGTCACTACACGGCGCATGCGCCGTCGGACCGCGCGCTGTCGGAGAGGACTCAGTGCAGGGGAGGAGGCTTTACTGTTGGTGCCTGCCGGTCCGTCCGATGGGCGTCACTCAGTGGAGGGAGGCTGAGTTATCAGACCGCCCCCATGAGGATGCGTCCCTGCAGTGTGGACTGCCGATGAAAGGGGGGGGGTGGAGCTACATGGGGGAGTATCTGTGCCAGCCCTAGTAGCTACAACACTTGTATTCCAGCAGTGTGAACTGCCGATGAAAGGGGGTGGAGCTGCATTAGGGGAGTATATGTCCCAGCCCTCGTAGCTACAACACTTATGTCCCTAAGGTAGGGAACGATTAACCCCTTATTGTATGGACTAAATGGGACATTTGGCGGTTAAGGAACTAACCAACCCAGAAGGGGGAGACAGGAGAGGCAAACTTACTGTAAATAGGATAATATAGAGAATAGGGTAAGGCAAACTATGATTGGGGGAGAAAATTAATAGGTCACGGGGAGGAAGTTGTGCCAGTAGTTAAATAAGCTGCACAGGCAATGCTACCGATGGGGGGGAGAAAATTCAGATATAGCAGCAAACTGTAGTTGTTCATTTAGGCCGTGAGGGTGGGGCGTATTCAATTTAAAAAATCCACCAGCATTCTCGCTGGAGGATCCGCCTATCCCAATCGCCTCCCTCTAACAGGTTTATTGTTTTTTCAATTCCCATGAATTTAATACCGTAAACCCACAGCCACTAACTCACTCTTGAGATGGGATAGCTGTCATCCCTGTCCCACTCAAACGGGGAATTCCCTTCGGACAATATATTCGCCTCAGACGCAATTGCTCTGAACTTAGCGAGTTCAAACAACAGGCATCCATTATGAGAACCAGGTTCCGTGAACGTGGCTACCCAGATAGGATTCTGAGACAGGCATATCAGAAGGCACTGGGACACAGTAGGACCACCCTGTTATGTCCCACCAAACAGTCTAACTGTGACAATAAGAAAACCATTAGGATAATAGGTACTTTCGACTCTGCCGCAACCCAAGTAAAAAGGATTCTTGGCCGCAACTGGGAGACCCTTTTGATGGATCCCGACCTAGCTGAAGTCCTGAGCCCTGATCCCTCGGTTACCTTCAGAAGAGGCACCAACTTGAGGGACAGATTAGTACACAGCCATTTTAGTCCCACGGTTAACCAAAGGACGTGGCTGGACAGTGATACTGTAGGTTGTTACAAGTGTGGCCATTGTAGCTTTTGCAACTGGTTGACTAAAGGCAAGTCCTTCACGGGGCACCCACCGGACATAACCCACATGATTAAACAATTCATCAACTGCCGCAGCGTAGGGGTGGTATACCTTCTTAGCTGTGAATGCGGTTTACGCTATGTGGGCAAAACCCGGAGGGAATTCCGTAAACGGATGAGCGAACATCTTGGGGACATCCGCAATGGAAGGGAAACGCCGATAGCCAGACATGTACTCTCGTCGCATGGCGGCCGTACATCAGCTATTAAATTCATGGGAATTGAAAAAATCAACAAACCTGTCAGAGGAGGCGATTGGGATAGGCGGATCCTCCAGCGAGAATGCTGGTGGATTTTTAAATTGAACTACGCCCCACCCTCACGGCCTAAATGAACAATTACAGTTTGGCTGCTATATCTGAATTATCTTTCCCCCCCATCGGTAGCACTGCTTGTGCAGCTTACTTAACTACCGGCACAACATCCTCCCCGTGACCTATTAATTCTCCCCCAATCATATTTGCCTTACCCTATTCTCTATATTATCCTATTTACAGTAAGTTTGCCTCTCCCTGTCTCCCCCTTCTAGGGTTGGTTAGTTCCTTAACCCGCCAAAATGTCCCATTTAGTCCATACAATAAGGGGTTAATCGTTCCCTATCCTTAGGGACATAAGTGTTGTAGCTACGAGGGCTGGGACATATACTCCCCTAATGCAGCTCCACCCCCCTTTCATCGGCAGTTCACACTGCTGGGAATACAAGTGTTGTAGCTACTAGGGGCTGGCTACAGATACTCCCCCATGTAGCTCCACCCCCCCCCTTTCATCGGCAGTCCACACTGCAGGGACGCATCCTCATGGGGGCGGTCTGGTAACTCAGCCTCCCTCCACTGAGTGACGCCCATCGGACGGACCGGCAGGCACCAACAGTAAAGCCTCCTCCCCTGCACCTGAGTCCTCTCCGGACAGCGCGCGGTCCGACGGCGCATGCGCCGTGTAGTGACACCACATACCCCCGTTTGACCCCGTCACATGATCGGGCTGGGTCACGAGGATGTGACGTCATGCGGCGCATGCGCACGGACCAGCGCCCTCCCCCCTTCCGCTCTCAAATACAGCGCGCCAAGGCGCACCAGCCAGGCATACACCTCACATGATGGCACACTGAACCTGTGGGCCACTTACCCTGGAGACTTGTGAGACCGCTCCAGCAGTAATGTAAGTACATGCGATATACTGACAAGAGGTGGGCAGCAGGGACACTTGGATGGGGGTCTGTATTTACTCTACCTCTCTCTATGTGTCCCTATAGGTTTTTCATATGCCTCACTTGGTCCTCAGTCTCTACCTTGGAGGGTATCGTTTAATCCTATTACCCCCCACATTGTTGATACACTGGGATATCTATTACAGTGGCAACTATTTGACTGACAGGAGCCACATTACTAAGCCCCGTGTCCCCTGATGATTTTGGGGTCTTAGCTCATTATAATAGTGGATACATTCAGATATGCTATATTAAGGAAACGCGTCGGGACACGTAGACATATCCTTGGATACGTGCAGTTACATGTGCGTCCCAGTCCTCAGTATCCTTACATTTGACAATTATTACTTATGTTCACCTGCCTTTAGTTAAACAACCTTTCCCTAGTCACCCTTCGCTAGGGTCATCTAGGGCTTGTTTACTAGGGTAAGGTTCCGGACGGGGCCACCCCTTGCGGGGCACGGACCCCGTGTTAGGTCACTAGGGCCAGGTCAGGCCAAGTAGGGAGGTACTAGGGTGAGTCTCTTTCTTGATACCACTCTGATACCGCACCGATTGGATATCCCTGACGCCCTTCTCCGTTTACCTGAATACCGGACGAAGGACCTACCTGCCACAAGCGACCTCCTCCTGCCTTAGTCCACGTATATGTGGACACTAAGCGAGACCCAAAATAAATTGGTAAGAACT
The DNA here is from genome assembly GCF_014858855.1 of Bufo gargarizans. Classification (NCBI taxonomy): domain Eukaryota; kingdom Metazoa; phylum Chordata; class Amphibia; order Anura; family Bufonidae; genus Bufo; species Bufo gargarizans. The sequence goes on from NC_058082.1 coordinate 246,841,438, forward strand.
TTCCATTTTATTGTGTCTGTTTCCAATTGGAGGCAGACAATTGGGATTACTCAGTCCCTCCTCCACAGGTCTGTGTGACATTTTCTACAGGCTTCTTTGGGAGGGGACTAGACCTATCTAGGTGTGCAGTATCACCTATGTTACATGATACCGCCATATAAACCCCCTCTATAGGGGTCTTGTCTGTCTTTTTGTTATTTGTGTCTGTAAGGGGTCTCTTACCCCCCAATTGGGGGAATATACCTAGTAAAAGTTAAGTTTTAATATTGTTACTGCTCCCCTTCGCTTTCACATTCCATTACCTCCTTGAGCAGTACCCAGGAGATCTGCCCCCGCAGTTAAATATCCTGGTAGGACATTCTACTCTGCATAGTCACCTGGTCCTCTTCAGCCAACTGCTGGCTTCAAATGTGATATGTCCACAAGAGAGGAGGACAAGAGCGTCAGGAAGCAGTTAAGTATGATCCTTTCAGTAGGGGAGGCAGGCTGCTGACACCTGTTATGAATTATGTATCCCCAGACCCCTTTTAAGAGTTGACTTTGCAGCAGAGCTTCTGGTAGATATCCTCCCACTGTCCAGCAGTGGTTTGGTGAAATAATACATTTGTAACAGGGTAAAAATGCGGCTAAAATCCAAGTGCTGCTCGTGAACAAATAGTTAGGAGTTAGGGACTGATGCAACCCTTTAATGTGCAAACTGTACACTTCATCTAGTTAATCACTATGGTTGACCCATCTGAGTGTGTGGTTTGCATAGGAAACCCATTGCCTGAAACACCAAGAAAGTTGCTTGTTTCCGCCAGTCCCTAACTCCTATTTGTCTTCGATTAATGCTAGGTTTATCAAGGTATTTTTACCCTGCTACAAGTTTTATTATTATTAATATGTTTTGTACAATACCATATATTCTTCTTGTATGTCACTCTTCTGAGCCATGTTCTATGACCAGTAGACATTTTTATATCCCAATGTTATGTAAAATAAACAGGGATGATGTAGAAAGGAGCTAAGTATATGTTTGAATTCTACTTCCAAGAAACATAAATGTGAGCAGTAAATTAAATCCAGCAGTACTACACGTTCCACTGAACATCTTCACTGAATATAGCTTAAAGGAGTTGCCCGATCATGACAAACCCATTGTCAAGGATCTACCCACTGGAACCTCTGCCACAGATATTCCACTTTAGCAAACTGACATGCAAGACACAAATGTCTCTTAGATTTGGGTGCAAATGGCCAATATGTCGCAGAGTGAAATTCCCCAGATAAAAAAGGTGCAAATGCATCCAGAAATATAGACCATTGTGTACCATATTTCTTGAAAACTTGAGTACCATTTATGTAGCCTACACACTGCATACATTTATAGATTTGTCTATTGGAATAGTTATTTTATTATACCGCTAGTACATAATAAAATCAAATTTTTATGACATTACATCGTCTAGTATGATCATTCATATGGCATCAATTACAGTAAATAGATCCCTGAATTTCAGTCAACTGCAGCAACACAATTCTGAGTAGACAATCAAGGTTATACAGAAAAGCTGAGCTCTGTAAATGAACATAAAATTGGTGGACTAAACAGTCACAGTTGTGACACTCTATAGCATAACTGTGTGAAATCAGTGCAGATTTTCTAAGCTTTATTGTCAATAGCAAATTGAAGCCACATGGGTCTGGACTGGAGATGTTTTTCTAAGTGCTGAAAGTTTTATGCTTTCATTATGTAATAGATGAGTCTACAAGATGTCTTTAGATATTCATATTAAATGACTCTGTTCAAATTTATGCAGATTAATTTAAGTTGTGTATTCTTACTACAAGCAAGTCAATCATTAGTCGTCTGCATTTATAATGCACCTCATTTTGGAAACATGGTCTAGTATGAGCCAAAAACACCTATTGGCTAGCAAGTTAAATGATATTCCCACCACACCAGTAAACTCCATATGAAGAATGCATGTTCTGTTCACAATCTGTTCACTTTAGTGCAATTCACAGCCTACTGTCTGAAGAACATTCCATTGTCAAAAAGAGTAGGTTGGACTGTCACCCATAAAGAGCAACTTAGTGTAAATTCTTCACAGAAAGTAACTTTATAACAAACAATCAGTAAAGTCATTTATTTTCTTTCTAGCTGTGTGTGCTTAGTGGGAGCACACTGCGGCCAGATCCAGATATAATACATATTATTTTTTTTTTATGAAGAACGTGATGATTTATAAAGTAAAACAGTTTTGTAAGATTTATGTTTTCATAGCAACGGATTCTATGTGAGGAAAACAAACAGGAAAGGTCACAAAAAAGACTTGTGAATCTTGCTTCCAAGAAAGATGCATTCGAATAGTAAATGAAAACAGCACTTCTAGACATTCCATATTGCATTCCAAATGTAGGTAGGCCTCTCACAAGCTTAATTAATTCCCAATATCAGTACATGTATACTGGATGTCAGGTCTTCAAAAAGTGGGCGCTACAGCTGCTGGATGCCTGCTGAATGCCACAGCAGACACCAGGTGATACAGTCAGTGATTGTCGATAATGCCAATTACAGATTTAGGCAAATCATTGCAGTCTATGTATGGGAGATGCAATCACAAACAATCACATATAAAAGTCCCCTAGGAGCACTAAAAATGCATGTAAAGAAAAGTTTTAAAATATTTAAAAAGTCTGCTTTATGTGGACTTACCATTAACTTCTATGGGGAGAGCGTTTGGTGGTGGCCTAACCCAGGTCATCAACTAGAGCTAATTTTTGCAGTCCATCTTCATCCATGCGAATATGCACAGTTTCTCTCTTTCTATGGTGGTCTCAAGTCAGTGCCGAAGAATCAGGTGGGTGCAGTCCTAACAGGGCCAGTACGCACAATGCACACATACAGCATATACATCTTGTTGCACTGAATGCTAGCTCTCAGGAGGAATCCATACCCTGTAGATTAGTCAATGCATCATCATCTCTGTTTCTTTCTCTTACCTCTCCTGACTGCTTGGTTATCAGAGGCTGTAGAGCAGTATTCCCTTGATACAGTCCTGATCAAAAGTTTAAGACCACTTGAAAAATGGCAAAAAATCATATTTAGCATGGCTGGATCTTAACAAGGTTCCAAGTAGAGCTTCAACATGCAACAAGAAGAAATGGGAGTGAGACCAAACATTTTTTGAGTATTCAATTTAATGAAAACAACGAATAAACTGAAACAGGCTGTTTTTCAGCTGATTAAAAGTTTAGGACCACACCTCCCAAAAAAAAAACTACACCCCCAAAAACAGAAATCCAACTTCCAAACATGAACTCAGTAATGAGTAGCTCCGCCGTTATTGTTTATCACTTCAAAAATTATTTTCGGCATGCTTGATGCAAGCGTTTCCATGAGGTAAGTGGGAATATTTCTCCAAGTGGTGAAGACGGCCGCACGAAGGCCATCTACTGTCTGGAACTTCCCTTGCCATCCATCCCCAAAGGTTCTTAATTGGATTTAGATCAGGGGAACATGCAGGGTGGGCCAAAAGAGTGATGTTATTCTCCTGGAAGAAGTCCCTTGTCCTGCGGGCATTGCCTGTCCGTCAAGACACTGGACAATCCTCGACCCAAATTAAGGCCCTTACTGGTGCTGACTGCAGCCCCATAACCATCAGACGGCATCTGAGACTGAAGGGCTTCAAAAACAAAAAACGTCTTCAAAGACCTTGTCTCCTTGAACGCCACAGAACTGCTCGTTTGGACTTTGTAAGAGAGCACCAAACATGGGACATTCAAAGGTGGAAGAAAGTTGATGAGAAAAAATTTAACCTTCTTAGTTATACTGACACCTCAGCACACGTCTTGAGTGGCTTTTGTGGGTGCTCGTCTCCTGGTGCCTCCTTCCACCCGCGGAGAGAGATTATGGCTTTAAATGAGTTTTTCAGAGACAGCACACCAATGTAGTTTGCAATTCAATCTTTATTTTACCAGTGGTATATTCTCAAGTTATTTCATGACATTTATTGCTGTTTGCAACGTTTCGGGCCCATTCGGTGCCCTTTGTCAAGCTATAAATGCAAGAAACAAACACAAGACGATATTAAAAACAAAAGGAAGACAATTCATATCTTCATAATTCAGAATTAATATACACACATATATACGTATACACAAACGTACACACACGTATACATATATATATACACATACATCTCAATTCACTTGAACCATATTGTGTCATTACTCTTTTATAGATGGGAATTTCATTCATGATATAATCGTTCATAATTCATATCCTTCAAAGGACTATAGTTCATATTTCAGTACTGGGTTACTAGCATAATAAAACAAACTGTATGTGAATTGCCCGCATACATCAATTCATAAAGAAGAGTTGCGGGGGAAGGGGTAAATTCCCTGCACGTATGTGCATCAGAATCAAAAACAAGCATGATTCAAGCGAAATTCATAAGAACAGTTCATAATTTATAACAAAATTCATGAGAAATCACAGTTCATAATTCATAACAGATAAGACATGATTGAACAACAGCACGTGATACATGATTCGACGGCAACCTGGTTGAGGCATAATTTAGATAGTACATGATTCGGGTAGGATATATCAAGTTAGGGTAGAATATATACAATATATACAAAGAGAGGCTCCATGGGAGGCAATAATAGTGGCTGATTAGATTAATAATTGAACACATGATGACAGTATCAGATAGCAGGTTGTGTCCTTACACATTATTCCTATGAGCATTTCAATAGGGGAGAGAGGGGCGGGCATACATGATCCAATAAGGTACAATGCAATGTGGGACAGCAGAGACATGTGGCACAAGCGAAAGCCGTAAGAACACCAGTTATGTGTGTCATCTATCTGCAGCGCAGGGTAAGTAAGAGTGGGGCTGGCGTACTCTGAGGCAGAGTTACATACCTGATTGACCGGTCCTCATGTTTCCACGGCGTGCGGTAGCTGCAGTGCACGCCGTGGTGTGTTTTATTCAGAGGTCCCGGCGGATATCCGGCAATTGCCGGCACATGAGGGGCGGGTCCAAGGTAGTGAGGTCGGCCCCAGGGAGGAGGAGTGAAGAGGCTTCAGGTTCGGAGGTGCCTGGCGCATGCGCAATGTTGCCCTGTGTGCGCTGCGCCATTTTGGTTACTGGCACTAGAATGGGAGAGGGCATAGCATATTTGCAGCGCTGCCATAGGGTTCCTTATTATGATTTAGGATAAAAAGGGACTGGATCCACTAATGGATTATGACTTCAATTAGGTGTATGTGGTGATCCTAAAACAATCATTAAGGTACACGATTTTCTGTGGTGCCACAGGTCTCTGTGTATCGAACATGTACATTTTTATTTCAATCTATAGCTACAGGCATACTATACCCAGAGTGAGTGATGTATAAGTAAGGACTAAGGAGGTCTAAAGTAGACGTTCTATATGGGCCCCAAGGGGATTTGTGGTGAGTGATGATCCTATTAAAAAGAAAAAGGCACATGGGTTAATCATTCAAGCAAATAAATTGGTTTACGCATATTTATAATCCTTATTTAAGCCTCCAGAGCCCAATGTCCCCAGACGGCGGATCCATTGCATCTCCTTCAAGTGCAGCATTTCATCACGATTCCCCCCTCTCCTGGGAGTCGGGACCCAATCTATAACCTGGAAACGTAGTTGACTGGGCGTATGCTTGTGTTCCTGGAAATGGTGTACTAAGGGGGCATCCTTTTTGTTAGTACGGATATTGGATTTATGTTGACTGATTCTGTCTTTTATTTTTTGAGTGGTCTCGCCCACATATCCCAGGCCACAAGGGCATTTAATCAAATAAATGACATAGGTTGTCATGCATGAAAAGTGGCCCTTGATGTAGTGCTTTTTACCTGACGAGGGATGGGTAAAGGAGTTTCCTTTTGTGACATTGCCACACTGCGCACATCCCAAACAAGGGTAGGTGCCCAGGTTGGGGGATCCCGTGATGGTGCGTTGTGCATCCATTTTTGCGGACCCAAAATCGGATCTCACTAGTTGGTCACGAATTATTGGAGGGCGTTTGTAAGACATCAGGGGTTTGGAATGGAAAATGCTGGGAATACTCCTTTGTAGGATCTGCCAGTGTTTGTATATGATTTTTTTAATGGAGGTACTCCAAGTGGAGTAGGTTGTTACACAAGGAATTCTACCATCCTGTTTTGTACCGATTCTAGTTTTAGATCTTAGTAGATCTTCTCTTTTTACATCATTAATTCGTTCTGCGTGACCCTTCAGTATTTGTGCTGGGAAGCCACGAGCTGCGAACTTCTGGTTCATTTCTGTGAGTCTTTTGTCCGCCATTATGGGGTTGGAAACAATTCTTTTTACCCTCATTAATTGTGAGAGTGGGAGTGAATTAATTAAACCGGGTGGGTGGTAGCTTTCATATAGTAAAAGGGAATTTCTGTCTGTGGGTTTTGTGAACAGATCGTAATGTAGGTGACTATCTTCTACCTGAAGGAGGACGTCTAGGAACGGGATTCCAGTTTGGCTGGTCTCAAGGGAGAGGGCAATGGATCCCACCGCTGCGTTCAGGTCCCCATGGAAAATCTGTAGATCTTCTAGTGATCCCTGCCACAAACAAAAGATGTCATCAATATAACGTAACCAAATCTTAACACATTTGTCGAATAGTGGATGGGTGTAAACAAATTGTTCCTCAAAAGCATTCATATAAATGACCGCGAATGTCGGTGCCACATTGCATCCCATAGCGGTCCCTGCTATCTGTAGAAAAAAGTCATCTTCAAACAGAAAATAATTATTTTTCAAAACAAAATTCAATAGGTCCTGAATGAACCGGTTTTCCCTAGGTGAGTATTCCTGGTGTTGTACCAGGACCTCCATGACCGTCCGAATGCCATCTTCCGTGGGGATGTTTGTATATAAACTGGAGACATCCATGGTAACCAGAGTAAAGTCAGTTCCGTGGATATCTAGGCCTTTAGTCTTATTAATGAAGTCTGTGGTGTCCAGAATAAAGGATTTCCCTAATTGGGCATAAGGGCGTAACAGTTTATCTAAAAGGATGGCCGCTGGTTGAAAAACAGAGTCGCACCCTGATACTATGGGACGGCCAGGGGTTTTTTTGAGATTTTTGTGGATCTTAGGTAAGATGTAAAATACAGGGGTTCTCGGGTGTTCAAGCACAAGGAATTTGGCTAGTTTGTCTGAAATAATTTTTTCTTCCTTTGCTTGTGATATTAGATTACTTAGAATTGTTTTTATTTCGATTATTGGATCATAGTTGATCCGTCGGTAGGTCTTTCTATCATCGAGTTGTCTAAGAATCTCTCCCCTATAATCCTCTCTGTTTAAGATTACTATTCCTGAGCCCTTGTCTGCCGGTTTAATAATTATTTCCTTATTCTGTCTAAGGTTGTTAAGTGCCTTTTGTTCAGACTTACTCAGGTTGTGCCTCACCTTTATGGATGCTCCCTTTTTCTCCAGTTCCAATAGGTCGGTTTTGACGAAAGAGATATAGGTCTCCACTGCGTCGTGAACATGTGGTGGTTCAAAGGTGCTCTTTGGTTTGCATTGCTGAGTTCTTGAGTGAAAGATGGTCGGAGTTGATGTAGGATCTGTGGTCGCCCATGTTGGGTTGTCCAATTTGATGTGCGCTTTCAGCCGAAGTAAACGGTAGAATTTCGCCATTTCTTGGTCCAAAGTGAAAGGATTGGTATGGTTGGTACTAGCGAATCCAAGTCCTTTATTCAAGACTAGATTAGTGATTGGATCCAATGTGGTATTGGATAGGTTTACCACCAAATTAGGTGGGTCCTCAGTCAAAGGTCCTCTGTACTCATCTATCTGCTCCTGTTGCTGGATCTGGTCTGTATTGGATCCCGTCTGTATGAGTTGGGATTGGGGGTGTCTCTTCCGGTGTTTCCTCCCAGACCTCCTCGGCGTCTTCCTCTGCGTGGTCGGGTATCCTCCAAAAAATCCGTGTCACTGGCGTTGGAGGATCCGGAGGCTCTAGATCGTCCCCGTTGGTACGTTGTTGAGTTTCTTTGGGGGGTTCTGTAGACGTAACCGGACTCGTAATCTTGACTATCTCTCAAGAATTTTGTGCGTTTTCTGTCCTCCAAGTTTCTTTTGAAGAAGTTAATCTTCTGGGTCAGATTGGTTCTGATATTGGTGCTTTCTTCTGGTTCTATATTATTGAATAGGGAGGTTTCTAATGCAGTGATTTCTTCTTTCGTCTTTTTGATTTCTCGGTCGGCTCGTTCCAAAATCAGTAAGATGATATCGAAGGACGCCTTATTTAGGATTTTTTCGAAGTTGTGACAGAATTCTGGATCCTCTGCGAATAATGTTGGACGTAGGTTGCACCTTAATCCTCTCGGGATGCGTCTGGTTCTGTAATATTCTGCCAAAGTGACAGCGTGGAGTTCCAATGCGGTCACTTTTTTAAGTGATTTCTCAAGAGTTGAGACTGAAGCGTTAGGCCCTGAGCTGTTCAGGAATTCATTCGATGCCGTCACACTTGCGGTGATCCTCAAGGCATCTTCATCTGTGTAAGAGAAGGTACCACTGGTATCTCGTTGAATATGGGAAAGAGACATCAAGACAAAGTGATGTATAATCAGCCTGGGACGGTGACTCGAGGTCTCTTGAGTGGATCAAAATCTTCTTAGTTATACTGACACCTCAGCACACGTCTTGAGTGGCTTTTGTGGGTGCTCGTCTCCTGGTGCCTCCTTCCACCCGCGGAGTGAGATTATGGCTTTAAATGAGTTTTTCAGAGACAGCACACCAATGTAGTTTGCAATTCAATCTTTATTTTACCAGTGGTATATTCTCAAGTTATTTCATGACATTTATTGCTGTTTGCAACGTTTCGGGCCCATTCGGTGCCCTTTGTCAAGCTATAAATGCAAGAAACAAACACAAGACGATATTAAAAACAAAAGGAAGACAATTCATATCTTCATAATTCAGAATTAATATACACACATATATACGTATACACAAACGTACACACACGTATACATATATATATACACATACATCTCAATTCACTTGAACCATATTGTGTCATTACTCTTTTATAGATGGGAATTTCATTCATGATATAATCGTTCATAATTCATATCCTTCAAAGGACTATAGTTCATATTTCAGTACTGGGTTACTAGCATAATAAAACAAACTGTATGTGAATTGCCCGCATACATCAATTCATAAAGAAGAGTTGCGGGGGAAGGGGTAAATTCCCTGCACGTATGTGCATCAGAATCAAAAACAAGCATGATTCAAGCGAAATTCATAAGAACAGTTCATAATTTATAACAAAATTCATGAGAAATCACAGTTCATAATTCATAACAGATAAGACATGATTGAACAACAGCACGTGATACATGATTCGACGGCAACCTGGTTGAGGCATAATTTAGATAGTACATGATTCGGGTAGGATATATCAAGTTAGGGTAGAATATATACAATATATACAAAGAGAGGCTCCATGGGAGGCAATAATAGTGGCTGATTAGATTAATAATTGAACACATGATGACAGTATCAGATAGCAGGTTGTGTCCTTACACATTATTCCTATGAGCATTTCAATAGGGGAGAGAGGGGCGGGCATACATGATCCAATAAGGTACAATGCAATGTGGGACAGCAGAGACATGTGGCACAAGCGAAAGCCGTAAGAACACCAGTTATGTGTGTCATCTATCTGCAGCGCAGGGTAAGTAAGAGTGGGGCTGGCGTACTCTGAGGCAGAGTTACATACCTGATTGACCGGTCCTCATGTTTCCACGGCGTGCGGTAGCTGCAGTGCACGCCGTGGTGTGTTTTATTCAGAGGTCCCGGCGGATATCCGGCAATTGCCGGCACATGAGGGGCGGGTCCAAGGTAGTGAGGTCGGCCCCAGGGAGGAGGAGTGAAGAGGCTTCAGGTTCGGAGGTGCCTGGCGCATGCGCAATGTTGCCCTGTGTGCGCTGCGCCATTTTGGTTACTGGCACTAGAATGGGAGAGGGCATAGCATATTTGCAGCGCTGCCATAGGGTTCCTTATTATGATTTAGGATAAAAAGGGACTGGATCCACTAATGGATTATGACTTCAATTAGGTGTATGTGGTGATCCTAAAACAATCATTAAGGTACACGATTTTCTGTGGTGCCACAGGTCTCTGTGTATCGAACATGTACATTTTTATTTCAATCTATAACTACAGGCATACTATACCCAGAGTGAGTGATGTATAAGTAAGGACTAAGGAGGTCTAAAGTAGACGTTCTATATGGGCCCCAAGGGGATTTGTGGTGAGTGATGATCCTATTAAAAAGAAAAAGGCACATGGGTTAATCATTCAAGCAAATAAATTGGTTTACGCATATTTATAATCCTTATTTAAGCCTCCAGAGCCCAATGTCCCCAGACGGCGGATCCATTGCATCTCCTTCAAGTGCAGCATTTCATCACGATTCCCCCCTCTCCTGGGAGTCGGGACCCAATCTATAACCTGGAAACGTAGTTGACTGGGGTGCTTGAACACCCGAGAACCCCTGTATTTTACATCTTACCTAAGATCCACAAAAATCTCAAAAAAAACCCTGGCCGTCCCATAGTATCAGGGTGCGACTCTGTTTTTCAACCAGCGGCCATCCTTTTAGATAAACTGTTACGCCCTTATGCCCAATTAGGGAAATCCTTTATTCTGGACACCACAGACTTCATTAATAAGACTAAAGGCCTAGATATCCACGGAACTGACTTTACTCTGGTTACCATGGATGTCTCCAGTTTATATACAAACATCCCCACGGAAGATGGCATTCGGACGGTCATGGAGGTCCTGGTACAACACCAGGAATACTCACCTAGGGAAAACCGGTTCATTCAGGACCTATTGAATTTTGTTTTGAAAAATAATTATTTTCTGTTTGAAGATGACTTTTTTCTACAGATAGCAGGGACCGCTATGGGATGCAATGTGGCACCGACATTCGCGGTCATTTATATGAATGCTTTTGAGGAACAATTTGTTTACACCCATCCACTATTCGACAAATGTGTTAAGATTTGGTTACGTTATATTGATGACATCTTTTGTTTGTGGCAGGGATCACCAGAAGATCTACAGATTTTCCATGGGGACCTGAACGCAGCGGTGGGATCCATTGCCCTCTCCCTTGAGACCAGCCAAACTGGAATCCCGTTCCTAGACGTCCTCCTTCAGGTAGAAGATAGTCACCTACATTACGATCTGTTCACAAAACCCACAGACAGAAATTCCCTTTTACTATATGAAAGCTACCACCCACCCGGTTTAATTAATTCACTCCCACTCTCACAATTAATGAGGGTAAAAAGAATTGTTTCCAACCCCATAATGGCGGACAAAAGACTCACAGAAATGAACCAGAAGTTCGCAGCTCGTGGCTTCCCAGCACAAATACTGAAGGGTCACGCAGAACGAATTAATGATGTAAAAAGAGAAGATCTACTAAGATCTAAAACTAGAATCGGTACAAAACAGGATGGTAGAATTCCTTGTGTAACAACCTACTCCACTTGGAGTACCTCCATTAAAAAAATCATATACAAACACTGGCAGATCCTACAAAGGAGTATTCCCAGCATTTTCCATTCCAAACCCCTGATGTCTTACAAACGCCCTCCAATAATTCGTGACCAACTAGTGAGATCCGATTTTGGGTCCGCAAAAATGGATGCACAACGCACCATCACGGGATCCCCCAACCTGGGCACCTACCCTTGTTTGGGATGTGCGCAGTGTGGCAATGTCACAAAAGGAAACTCCTTTACCCATCCCTCGTCAGGTAAAAAGCACTACATCAAGGGCCACTTTTCATGCATGACAACCTATGTCATTTATTTGATTAAATGCCCTTGTGGCCTGGGATATGTGGGCGAGACCACTCAAAAAATAAAAGACAGAATCAGTCAACATAAATCCAATATCCGTACTAACAAAAAGGATGCCCCCTTAGTACACCATTTCCAGGAACACAAGCATACGCCCAGTCAACTACGTTTCCAGGTTATAGATTGGGTCCCGACTCCCAGGAGAGGGGGGAATCGTGATGAAATGCTGCACTTGAAGGAGATGCAATGGATCCGCCGTCTGGGGACATTGGGCTCTGGAGGCTTAAATAAGGATTATAAATATGCGTAAACCAATTTATTTGCTTGAATGATTAACCCATGTGCCTTTTTCTTTTTAATAGGATCATCACTCACCACAAATCCCCTTGGGGCCCATATAGAACGTCTACTTTAGACCTCCTTAGTCCTTACTTATACATCACTCACTCTGGGTATAGTATGCCTGTAGCTATAGATTGAAATAAAAATGTACATGTTTCGATACACAGAGACCTGTGGCACCACAGAAAATCGTGTACCTTAATGATTGTTTTAGGATCACCACATACACCTAATTGAAGTCATAATCCATTAGTGGATCCAGTCCCTTTTTATCCTAAATCATAATAAGGAACCCTATGGCAGCGCTGCAAATATGCTATGCCCTCTCCCATTCTAGTGCCAGTAACCAAAATGGCGCAGCGCACACAGGGCAACATTGCGCATGCGCCAGGCACCTCCGAACCTGAAGCCTCTTCACTCCTCCTCCCTGGGGCCGACCTCACTACCTTGGACCCGCCCCTCATGTGCCGGCAATTGCCGGATATCCGCCGGGACCTCTGAATAAAACACACCACGGCGTGCACTGCAGCTACCGCACGCCGTGGAAACATGAGGACCGGTCAATCAGGTATGTAACTCTGCCTCAGAGTACGCCAGCCCCACTCTTACTTACCCTGCGCTGCAGATAGATGACACACATAACTGGTGTTCTTACGGCTTTCGCTTGTGCCACATGTCTCTGCTGTCCCACATTGCATTGTACCTTATTGGATCATGTATGCCCGCCCCTCTCTCCCCTATTGAAATGCTCATAGGAATAATGTGTAAGGACACAACCTGCTATCTGATACTGTCATCATGTGTTCAATTATTAATCTAATCAGCCACTATTATTGCCTCCCATGGAGCCTCTCTTTGTATATATTGTATATATTCTACCCTAACTTGATATATCCTACCCGAATCATGTACTATCTAAATTATGCCTCAACCAGGTTGCCGTCGAATCATGTATCACGTGCTGTTGTTCAATCATGTCTTATCTGTTATGAATTATGAACTGTGATTTCTCATGAATTTTGTTATAAATTATGAACTGTTCTTATGAATTTCGCTTGAATCATGCTTGTTTTTGATTCTGATGCACATACGTGCAGGGAATTTACCCCTTCCCCCGCAACTCTTCTTTATGAATTGATGTATGCGGGCAATTCACATACAGTTTGTTTTATTATGCTAGTAACCCAGTACTGAAATATGAACTATAGTCCTTTGAAGGATATGAATTATGAACGATTATATCATGAATGAAATTCCCATCTATAAAAGAGTAATGACACAATATGGTTCAAGTGAATTGAGATGTATGTGTATATATATATGTATACGTGTGTGTACGTTTGTGTATACGTATATATGTGTGTATATTAATTCTGAATTATGAAGATATGAATTGTCTTCCTTTTGTTTTTAATATCGTCTTGTGTTTGTTTCTTGCATTTATAGCTTGACAAAGGGCACCGAATGGGCCCGAAACGTTGCAAACAGCAATAAATGTCATGAAATAACTTGAGAATATACCACTGGTAAAATAAAGATTGAATTGCAAACTACATTGGTGTGCTGTCTCTGAAAAACTCATTTAAAGCCATAATCTCTCTCCGCGGGTGGAAGGAGGCACCAGGAGACGAGCACCCACAAAAGCCACTCAAGACGTGTGCTGAGGTGTCAGTATAACTAAGAAGATTTTGATCCACTCAAGAGACCTCGAGTCACCGTCCCAGGCTGATTATACATCACTTTGTCTTGATGTCTCTTTCCCATATTCAACGAGATACCAGTGGTACCTTCTCTTACACAGATGAAGATGCCTTGAGGATCACCGCAAGTGTGACGGCATCGAATGAATTCCTGAACAGCTCAGGGCCTAACGCTTCAGTCTCAACTCTTGAGAAATCACTTAAAAAAGTGACCGCATTGGAACTCCACGCTGTCACTTTGGCAGAATATTACAGAACCAGACGCATCCCGAGAGGATTAAGGTGCAACCTACGTCCAACATTATTCGCAGAGGATCCAGAATTCTGTCACAACTTCGAAAAAATCCTAAATAAGGCGTCCTTCGATATCATCTTACTGATTTTGGAACGAGCCGACCGAGAAATCAAAAAGACGAAAGAAGAAATCACTGCATTAGAAACCTCCCTATTCAATAATATAGAACCAGAAGAAAGCACCAATATCAGAACCAATCTGACCCAGAAGATTAACTTCTTCAAAAGAAACTTGGAGGACAGAAAACGCACAAAATTCTTGAGAGATAGTCAAGATTACGAGTCCGGTTACGTCTACAGAACCCCCCAAAGAAACTCAACAACGTACCAACGGGGACGATCTAGAGCCTCCGGATCCTCCAACGCCAGTGACACTGATTTTTTGGAGGATACCCGACCACGCAGAGGAAGACGCCGAGGAGGTCTGGGAGGAAACACCGGAAGAGACACCCCCAATCCCAACTCATACAGACGGGATCCAATACAGACCAGATCCAGCAACAGGAGCAGATAGATGAGTACAGAGGACCTTTGACTGAGGACCCACCTAATTTGGTGGTAAACCTATCCAATACCACATTGGATCCAATCACTAATCTAGTCTTGAATAAAGGACTTGGATTCGCTAGTACCAACCATACCAATCCTTTCACTTTGGACCAAGAAATGGCGAAATTCTACCGTTTACTTCGGCTGAAAGCGCACATCAAATTGGACAACCCAACATGGGCGACCACAGATCCTACATCAACTCCGACCATCTTTCACTCAAGAACTCAGCAATGCAAACCAAAGAGCACCTTTGAACCACCACATGTTCACGACGCAGTGGAGACCTATATCTCTTTCGTCAAAACCGAGCCTATTGGAACTGGAGAAAAAGGGAGCATCCATAAAGGTGAGGCACAACCTGAGTAAGTCTGAACAAAAGGCACTTAACAACCTTAGACAGAATAAGGAAATAATTATTAAACCGGCAGACAAGGGCTCAGGAATAGTAATCTTAAACAGAGAGGATTATAGGGGAGAGATTCTTAGACAACTCGATGATAGAAAGACCTACCGACGGATCAACTATGATCCAATAATCGAAATAAAAACAATTCTAAGTAATCTAATATCACAAGCAAAGGAAGAAAAAATTATTTCAGACAAACTAGCCAAATTCCTTGTGCTTGAACACCCGAGAACCCCTGTATTTTACATCTTACCTAAGATCCACAAAAATCTCAAAAAAAACCCTGGCCGTCCCATAGTATCAGGGTGCGACTCTGTTTTTCAACCAGCGGCCATCCTTTTAGATAAACTGTTACGCCCTTATGCCCAATTAGGGAAATCCTTTATTCTGGACACCACAGACTTCATTAATAAGACTAAAGGCCTAGATATCCACGGAACTGACTTTACTCTGGTTACCATGGATGTCTCCAGTTTATATACAAACATCCCCACGGAAGATGGCATTCGGACGGTCATGGAGGTCCTGGTACAACACCAGGAATACTCACCTAGGGAAAACCGGTTCATTCAGGACCTATTGAATTTTGTTTTGAAAAATAATTATTTTCTGTTTGAAGATGACTTTTTTCTACAGATAGCAGGGACCGCTATGGGATGCAATGTGGCACCGACATTCGCGGTCATTTATATGAATGCTTTTGAGGAACAATTTGTTTACACCCATCCACTATTCGACAAATGTGTTAAGATTTGGTTACGTTATATTGATGACATCTTTTGTTTGTGGCAGGGATCACTAGAAGATCTACAGATTTTCCATGGGGACCTGAACGCAGCGGTGGGATCCATTGCCCTCTCCCTTGAGACCAGCCAAACTGGAATCCCGTTCCTAGACGTCCTCCTTCAGGTAGAAGATAGTCACCTACATTACGATCTGTTCACAAAACCCACAGACAGAAATTCCCTTTTACTATATGAAAGCTACCACCCACCCGGTTTAATTAATTCACTCCCACTCTCACAATTAATGAGGGTAAAAAGAATTGTTTCCAACCCCATAATGGCGGACAAAAGACTCACAGAAATGAACCAGAAGTTCGCAGCTCGTGGCTTCCCAGCACAAATACTGAAGGGTCACGCAGAACGAATTAATGATGTAAAAAGAGAAGATCTACTAAGATCTAAAACTAGAATCGGTACAAAACAGGATGGTAGAATTCCTTGTGTAACAACCTACTCCACTTGGAGTACCTCCATTAAAAAAATCATATACAAACACTGGCAGATCCTACAAAGGAGTATTCCCAGCATTTTCCATTCCAAACCCCTGATGTCTTACAAACGCCCTCCAATAATTCGTGACCAACTAGTGAGATCCGATTTTGGGTCCGCAAAAATGGATGCACAACGCACCATCACGGGATCCCCCAACCTGGGCACCTACCCTTGTTTGGGATGTGCGCAGTGTGGCAATGTCACAAAAGGAAACTCCTTTACCCATCCCTCGTCAGGTAAAAAGCACTACATCAAGGGCCACTTTTCATGCATGACAACCTATGTCATTTATTTGATTAAATGCCCTTGTGGCCTGGGATATGTGGGCGAGACCACTCAAAAAATAAAAGACAGAATCAGTCAACATAAATCCAATATCCGTACTAACAAAAAGGATGCCCCCTTAGTACACCATTTCCAGGAACACAAGCATACGCCCAGTCAACTACGTTTCCAGGTTATAGATTGGGTCCCGACTCCCAGGAGAGGGGGGAATCGTGATGAAATGCTGCACTTGAAGGAGATGCAATGGATCCGCCGTCTGGGGACATTGGGCTCTGGAGGCTTAAATAAGGATTATAAATATGCGTAAACCAATTTATTTGCTTGAATGATTAACCCATGTGCCTTTTTCTTTTTAATAGGATCATCACTCACCACAAATCCCCTTGGGGCCCATATAGAACGTCTACTTTAGACCTCCTTAGTCCTTACTTATACATCACTCACTCTGGGTATAGTATGCCTGTAGCTATAGATTGAAATAAAAATGTACATGTTCGATACACAGAGACCTGTGGCACCACAGAAAATCGTGTACCTTAATGATTGTTTTAGGATCACCACATACACCTAATTGAAGTCATAATCCATTAGTGGATCCAGTCCCTTTTTATCCTAAATCATAATAAGGAACCCTATGGCAGCGCTGCAAATATGCTATGCCCTCTCCCATTCTAGTGCCAGTAACCAAAATGGCGCAGCGCACACAGGGCAACATTGCGCATGCGCCAGGCACCTCCGAACCTGAAGCCTCTTCACTCCTCCGGCCTGGGGCCGGTCTCACTACCTTGGACCCGCCCCTCATGGGCCGGCAATTGCCGGATATCCGCCGGGATCTCTCCCATTCTAGTGCCAGTACCCAAAATGGCGCAGCGCACACAGGGCAACATTGCGCATGCGCCAGGCACCTCCGAACCTGAAGCCTCTTCACTCCTCCTCCCTGGGGCCGACCTCACTACCTTGGACCCGCCCCTCATGTGCCGGCAATTGCCGGATATCCGCCGGGACCTCTGAATAAAACACACCACGGCGTGCACTGCAGCTACCGCACGCCGTGGAAACATGAGGACCGGTCAATCAGGTATGTAACTCTGCCTCAGAGTACGCCAGCCCCACTCTTACTTACCCTGCGCTGCAGATAGATGACACACATAACTGGTGTTCTTACGGCTTTCGCTTGTGCCACATGTCTCTGCTGTCCCACATTGCATTGTACCTTATTGGATCATGTATGCCCGCCCCTCTCTCCCCTATTGAAATGCTCATAGGAATAATGTGTAAGGACACAACCTGCTATCTGATACTGTCATCATGTGTTCAATTATTAATCTAATCAGCCACTATTATTGCCTCCCATGGAGCCTCTCTTTGTATATATTGTATATATTCTACCCTAACTTGATATATCCTACCCGAATCATGTACTATCTAAATTATGCCTCAACCAGGTTGCCGTCGAATCATGTATCACGTGCTGTTGTTCAATCATGTCTTATCTGTTATGAATTATGAACTGTGATTTCTCATGAATTTTGTTATAAATTATGAACTGTTCTTATGAATTTCGCTTGAATCATGCTTGTTTTTGATTCTGATGCACATACGTGCAGGGAATTTACCCCTTCCCCCGCAACTCTTCTTTATGAATTGATGTATGCGGGCAATTCACATACAGTTTGTTTTATTATGCTAGTAACCCAGTACTGAAATATGAACTATAGTCCTTTGAAGGATATGAATTATGAACGATTATATCATGAATGAAATTCCCATCTATAAAAGAGTAATGACACAATATGGTTCAAGTGAATTGAGATGTATGTGTATATATATATGTATACGTGTGTGTACGTTTGTGTATACGTATATATGTGTGTATATTAATTCTGAATTATGAAGATATGAATTGTCTTCCTTTTGTTTTTAATATCGTCTTGTGTTTGTTTCTTGCATTTATAGCTTGACAAAGGGCACCGAATGGGCCCGAAACGTTGCAAACAGCAATAAATGTCATGAAATAACTTGAGAATATACCACTGGTAAAATAAAGATTGAATTGCAAACTACATTGGTGTGCTGTCTCTGAAAAACTCATTTAAAAAATTTTAACCTTGATGGTCCTGATGGTTTCCAACATTACTGGCATGACAAGCAGATCCCACCTGAGATGTATTCTGCGCGCCACAGTGGAGGAGGCGCCATAATGGTCTGGGGTGCTTTTTCCTTCAGTGGAACAATGGAGCTTCAGGAAGTGCAGGGGCGTCAAACGGCCGCTGGCTATGTCCAGATGTTGCAGAGAGCATTTCTCATGACTGAGGGCCCTCGTCTGTTTGGTAATGACTGGGTTTTTCAACAGGACAACGCTTCAGTACACAATGCTGCAGTGCTGGCCAATCGCAGCACACAGCTCATAGACTGGCTATGAGCTGTGTGCTGCGATTGGCCAGTGCTGCAGCAAGGGACACGCCTCCTACAAAAAATCAGTCCAGTACAACAGACGGAGCTGAGACACCGGAGCCTATACCGGGCGAACGGAGCGGCGCCCAGGCATACTAGTAAGTGCAGGGGGACCCCTGGGTGCCGCTCTGCCCACAGATAGAGTTAGTTTTTAGTTTGTATACGAGTGAAAGGTCCTCTTTAAGGTCCCTCTTCCAATGCAGAAGGTGTGGGAATTTGACAAACATTGATGTAGTAGATGTTGGGGAATAAAGTACCGAGATCCCTCTAAGGTGCCTAAGAGATTGAGTAAAGTACTGTAGGTGCTGATTGGACAAACAGAGACCAGAGATTGAGTACTTCAATAGTATATGCCAGACTCTTAAGTACGCATAACAGTCAGTATAAGAAATAGGGAACTTGTCTCTAAGTTCCTCAAAACTCAACAGTCGGTCACCATCATACAGATAAGATACTTCACACATCCCCACCTTATACCACAGAGATAGGTCCAATTTCTGAGCCATGGTAAGCATAAAGTTAATTGGGAGCCTCTTCCAATCAATATCTGCATGGCTGGACTGCCCAGATAAGTAATCTCTCCATACCGTCAGAGGGATCGCGGTGGAAGACAAAACTTACTTATCCTTATCTGAGGGAGCATGTTATTGGATCTAATAAACTAATTAACGAGGCCTGTTGGGTAGTACTCCACCATTCTTTGATTTGGGATAGTATAGTTGCATTATAGCAGGGATGCCCAACCTGCAGCCCTCAAGCGGTTTCCAAACTAAAATTCCTAGCATGCCTGGACAGCCTACAGCTATTAGGGCATGCTGGGAGTTGTAGTTTTGCAACAGCTGGAGGTACCTCTAAGCCTCCCTGATGCTATGGCTGGATCATGACCTGATAGCCCACCCATCGTTTTCCATAGGACCAAATAAAAGCAATGTTTGAAGCTTGAAAATGCGTAATATAGCGATCAGTTAGAGAGCAAATGATCGTGTGGAATTTGTACAGTATCATAGGTGCAACAAA
This sequence comes from Bufo gargarizans, assembly GCF_014858855.1. Lineage (NCBI taxonomy): Eukaryota > Metazoa > Chordata > Amphibia > Anura > Bufonidae > Bufo > Bufo gargarizans. Next base: position 246,861,638 of record NC_058082.1, read on the forward strand.
CATCTTAACCGTGGCAATGCGGCCCATCCAAGCAAGAGGAAATTTTTTAAAGATAGCAATTGTTAATTATAATCCGCTACAAGAGATTCATAGTTAACATGGTATACATACAGTGGCTGAGGGAGAGGAGTATTGAGTTTGAATGTTTTCCCCGAATTTGCGTGGGTTTCCTCTGAGTACTCTGGTTTCCTACCACACTCCAAAGACATACTGACAGGAAACTTAGATTGAGAGCCCCATTAGGGACAGCTGAAAGTCTGTAAAGCTCTGCAGAGTATAGTAGCACTATATAAGTGCATAAAATAAATAAATAATGCTAAGATTGCTGCTTTTAAAAACCCGATATCACAAATTTAGTCAGCACCGCTGCTATAGATCCCCAAGTGACCCTGTTATGTTTTAATTTGTACTTTATTGTATTAGCCCTATAAAAAGCCTAATCCTGCCCAGTCCCCATCATTTTACTGTGAGCTGAGCATAAGGAGAGACGTGGAAAATGCTAGGGACAATGTTTTAGCAACCTTTTAATTGTACAATATTGGATAGGGACAGTGTAGGGAGATCATAGGGAGAGTTTTCAGACACTAAAGGGAGAGCATAGGGAGACTGCAGGGCTCTGTGTATTCACCTTGTGCATCTTGTTCCACTGCTGTGCCATTCATTCTTAATCTGTTCTGTTATGTGCATTAGACTTAGTCTCTACAGCCAGTCTAATTTATAGGCATTTGTACCTAGTTAATCTGCTATGCCATTAATAATTAATCTGTTCAGTTACACAGAGACATAGCAGTGCATCAGACTCATTGTAAACAGTCTGTATAATATCTAGGATAGTTTATATAGTTCATCTGCTGGGCAATTTATACTTCATCTGTTCTGTTATGCATAGACTGTCATTCCGACTTAGTCTCAACAGCCGATCTAATATATAGGTGCGTGTACATAGTTAATATGTTGTGCCATTAATAATTAATCTGTACGGAGCATCAGACTCATTGTCAATAGCAGATGTAATATATAGACGCATTTTTATAGTCTATCTGCTGTGCCATTCATCTGCTACATTACTCATTAAGTGACTGTACACTATGGCCAACAAACAGTTGCCTGGGCCCTCAAAAGGTATGGGCAGTGGGAAAATTGTTGCTGTAGCCAGCAGAAGTAGTAGCAGAAGAAGGGGTGGTGGTAGGATCAGCCGCAGGAACAGGCTAGAGCTGCCACTTTCATCCAGCGGTCATGTTTTGACCAACAATCCAGCTGTACTGGAATAGTTGACTTGCTCTTCAACATTGTCCCAGGTTACAACAGATACACACAGCTAAGAATCTGTGGGTTCCTCTGACACCACACTTAATTGGCATGGCCCAGGAACAACCTCTCTGCCCTCATCTGTTCTGCAACTGCCTCTTTCTTTTGCTGCTCCTGCTCGGGAAATTATGCATGCCGCCAGCTCTGCTCCGCTTTTCAGTGAGGAGGAACTTAAGGAGGACAGTCAGCAGCTACAGGCCAGCAGAGACTTGGAGGCGACGTCCATTGTTATCCTCCCTTAGGTGTGCAACTAGCAATGATGATAGTCGGGTGGGAGCACATGTTGCCAGTGGTCATGGAAATGGCTATGAGACTGGTGAGGGTGACATAAGTAACAAACAGACATTAGTGGATGATAATGTAGCCAATCATATGTGGGAGCCGGGTAAAGAGGGGGCAATATCATCATCAGGGGGTGAGGGTGGCATCAGGCCCATGATACAGCATCAGGGTGGCAGTGTGCTGATGACCCAGCAGGGTGGAAGCATTGGGGGATCTGGAGCCAAATGAACCCGGGTGACCGTCTGCTACTCACAAGCCAACCTGTCAGGAAACAACTAGCGGTGCACAGGTTCATAAAGGCAGCGACAGGCAGACAGCACCGTGTATTGGGGGTAAAATGCCATACTCGGCAGTGTGGGAGTTTTCAAGTCGCTGGAGGATGTTATTGTAGCGGTATGCAGGCTATGTGGACAGAAGGTGAAGTGCGGTCAGGGTGCTAATATTGGCACCACGGCAGTGTGTCAACACATGGAGCATCCCCATAAAGTGGCTTGGGAAAACCGTGGCAGCTCTTACGCCTTTCCCAGCAGTCAGGCCTCCTCAACCTCAGCAGAAGGAAGCTGTAGTTCCTTCCCTTTGTCTATTGCTCCTGATGCTCCTCCTACTCATTGTCACGTGTTTCACCAGCAATTGATCACCAAGACGATTGCAAAGAGATGCGTGCACTCATACAACGGCACAGAATCTGAATGTGCACCTGGCCAAGTTGCTGGTACTGCCTCCTCATCCTCCACCTTGTCCTCAGCCTCCACTGTAGGCACATACTTGGACTGCATCCTGTCACCCCAGATCCAAGATCCCCTGGACTACTGGGCAGCCAAACTTGAATTGTGGCTGCAACTGGCCGAGTTGTGTGGCATCAGAGCAGGTGTTTAGTGTGGCAGGTGGCATAGTTACCCCAAAGAGGACTTGCATTTCAACACAAAATGTTGAGAGACTAACCTTTATAAAGATGAATCAGGCCTCTATGAGCCAGGATTTCCAGACATAGGAGCCTGATACAGACTAGATCATTCTGGCAGTAATGATCTGACTGTAGTGTGCTGCCACACCAGAACATACTGACAAATATCCTGTTACTTCTTCCCACGTCCTGCTGCCACTATTCTGATGCTGTTACCTGACTGATGCCACGTGCCTGCTGCCTCTTCTGCCATCTGCCCCGACACCCTCCACACTGTCATGGAGTCACTCCTTGAATTTTGGGCCACTGCATGGTTATGTCCACTCTGATAAATTAGAGCTAAGCATTCTACTTCTACTGGCATTAGGCTTAGTATTCTTTTCTTTTTGTAAGAAAAGCTAATTTGAATATCTTTCCCAGAAATCTAAAGGCATGCAAATTAGCTTTCCATCATCAAAAAGCACTGATTGAACAGTTCAAGGCTATCACTAGATGTTCCCCCTCATTTTTGGGAAGGATAACTGACTTGCACGTCAGTTTTTCTAGGAGTGGATGCTAACAACATAATGCCCTGTGCAAGAACAGTCCCGAATATGGACTCATTGATTTCACATTACAAATGGTATGCTCACCCCTGAGTTCACCTGACTAGGACTAGGTGTAATGTCATAGTATCATGCTAAATAATTTGAAATATTACCTACAGGGAGATGTACTCTGATGCACTGTACAAGATGGTACAGAGTTGAAAACCAGGAGTGGATGTGGAGGTGCTGGAGTAAAGGCACAAGCATGTTGAAGGGCAACACGCAAGTTGGATGAAGAGCAGCAGGCAACTCACTTGATATTTCATGGTAGTTTACTTGACAGAAACAAACTTGTGAGGCCCCAGCAGCTTGATTGACTAAAAAACCACTCGTGATATCACAGCTGGTTATCTGATGTAAACATAGTTGTGAAGTCACAGCAGATTACTAGACTGTTGCCTTCTTGTGATAAAACAGTAACTAAAGATCCATTTACACAAGTCAACAAAGCAGGCAATTATCAAGAATGAACCATGTGTTCCTGATATTTGTTTGCTCTTCAGAGGAGGTGAGAGTTGCATTTACATGCAACAATCATCTCCACTGCGAAGAAGCAAGGGATCGCTGCTGCAATAGCTTGTTACCATAAAGATCCATTGTTTCTAGGCAGCAGCGATAGTCTGAAATGATGATTTATATATAAGTTATACAGTTGATGCAGATAAGAATAGATTAGTGTGACAATCTGGCAATGCATGAAAGTAAAGATATGTACTGTATCTAGATGCTATCTAGAATTCTTATATTACAGTTCAGATATGTCAAGCAGGGCATGCTGAGGAGGTCAAGTGCATCATGCCCCAATTATGTTACATTAATATGCTTTGTATACATCTCATGTAGGAGATATTATGCATATTTTATGGAAGAGGACGTTGTGGTCTTTCATTTTTCCAAGTTATGTTATGTGACCAGTGCCTTCCCATGAATTGCTCCTAACAGCTGTATGTGACTAACAAGAAAAAAATGAGAATGTGATCAATGGATAGTATTCATAATACATTGACTGGGCTGCAGTATTATTAGGATTACAAAAATCTTGACCTTTGCAGTGTGATTGTATTCTAACTCCCGGGGTGGAAAAACTTGGTAAAATGCAACGGGTTTCTTTTCCTTTGTCTTTGAAATAATTGCCATTGATAGAATTTCCTCAGTGCCCAAGAAGTGACCTTAATAAAAGTTTAAATACACAGTTAATAAGTGACTTATGAAGCTAGACATCACTTTTTATCACTGTTTCAACTAAAACAGGACATTTGGAAATTATAATTTTAACAAACTGGACGCATTAAAAATACTCTTGCAGTTGTTAAATGGGTTTTTAGGGCTCCTAATGTTGATGACCTATTCTCAGGAGAGGTTATCAATATGCAATTGGTGGGGATCTGACACGTACCACCCTCACCAAATAGCTGCTCCCTGACGCTTCCAATGGTGGAACTAGCATTTTGAATGGAGCCAGAAGCACAGCTTAGATCCCCTTAATGTAACCCCTCTTTAATGTAACCCAGTTTATAGCACTATTCTATTACTTATCACAGTGATAGACCATTTTAATGGTTTCTCAAACTCAAAGGATTATTGTTTTCATAATATAGGATCAAATGCACAAAATAAAAAATTTGACTTATGTGTAACACAAAAAATGTGAGAAAAACTTGCATTCAAACTATTCTAAAAGTGATACATTTCATGTGGGAATATACACTCACCTAAAGAATTATTAGGAACACCATACTAATACGGTGTTGGACCCCCTTTTGCCTTCAGAACTGCCTTAATTCTATGTGGCATTGATTCAACAAGGTGCTGATAGCATTCTTTAGAAATGTTGGCCCATATTGATAGGATAGCATTTTGCAGTTGATGGAGATTTGAGGGATGCACATCCAGGGCACGAAGCTCCCGTTCCACCACATCCCAAAGATGGTCTATTGGGTTGAGATCTGGTGACTGTGGGGGCCATTTTAGTACAGTGAACTCATTGTCATGTTCAAGAAACCATTTTGAAATGATTCGAGCTTTGTGACATGGTGCATTATCCTGCGGGAAGTAGCCATCAGAGGATGGGTACATGGTGGTCATGAAGGGATGGACATGGTCAGAAACAATGCTCAGGTAGCCCGTGGCATTTAAACGATAGCCAATGGGCACTAAGGGGCCTAAAGTGTGCCAAGAAAACACCCCCACACCATTACACCACCACCACCAGCCTGCACAGTGGTAACAAGGCATGATGGATACATGTTCTCATTCTGTTTACACCAAATTCGGACTCTACCATTTCAATGTCTCAACAGAAATCGAGACTCATCAGACCAGGCAACATTTTTCCAGTCTTCAACAGTCCAATTTTAGTGAGCTCGTGCAAATTGTAGCCTCTTTTTCCTATTTGTAGTGGAGATGAGTGGTACTCGGTGGGGTCTTCTGCTGTTGTAGCCCATCCGCCTCAAGGTTGTGCGTGTTGTGGCTTCACAAATGCTTTGCTGCATACCTCGGTTGTAACGAGTGGTTATTTCAGTCAACGTTGCTCTTCTATCAGCTTGAATCAGTTGGCCCATTCTCCTCTGACCTCTAGCATCAACAAGGCATTTTCGCCCCCAGGACTGCCGCATACTGGATGTTTTTCCCTTTTCACACCATTCTTTATAAACCCTAGAAATGGTTGTGCGTGAAAATCCCAGTAACTGAGCAGATTGTGAAATACTCAGACCGGCCCGTCTGGCACCAACAACCATGCCACGCTCAAAATTGCTTAAATCACCTTTCTTTCCCATTCTGACATTCAGTTTGGAGTTCAGATTGTCTTGACCAGGACCACAACCCTACATGCATTGAAGCAACTGCCATGTGATTGGTTGACTAGATAATCGCATTAATGAGAAATAGAACAGGTGTTCCTAATAATTCTTTAGGTGAGTGTAGATTTAATAGCATACTATGACATAAAGGGGTTGTCCAGCCAAGGTACCCATGACTCTAATGGTAGTAACCAGTGGAAATAAATTTTTTTTATCCATCTGTATGCAATCCCACCATTCTTATAGTGCTGGCCTATGTCCAGTCCCCACCAGATGAGAAGTCGCTTGGTCCAGGCACTGGCCTCAGAGACCACGTGTGTGATTGACTGTGATTGATGTGCTAGTGACATGCTGTCCTAGCACACTTGACAGCTGAGGCCAGTGATTGGCCAGGACCAATGTCTAGAATTGAGGCAGCAGAATCATGAATCATTTTGCTATAACAGACTGTTTTGGGAAATTTGTATAGCCACTGAGTTATTCTATAAAATATATCTGTATAGCGCCAACTGTTTGTTCTGTTTATTCTTTTTCTTATTTCTTTCATCCAGGGCCGTCTTTAATATTGATTGGACCCTGGGCAAAAATTTACTTGGGCCCCCTGGATCCCGCCTTCCCACACCTTAGCAAGCAATCACGCCCTCCACCACAACACACACACAAAAAATCCACACATCTGGTAGAGTGCAGTGAATGACTGTAAATACTTCCAGTTCTGAAGACTCCAGCGGCTCAGGATCAGTGCTCTGGGCAGCTGGGCTCAGGCTGGAAGTGGGCACCGCTCTGCAGGAAGGAGACCAGGGCTCGGCTCACCCTAGTGTTACAGTGCACCCCAGCACCCCACAGTATGCAGTATAGCACCCTATAGTATACAGCACCACACAGTATGCAGCATAGCACCCCACACTATACAGTACCCCACAGTATATAGTAGAGCAGTATAGCAGCCCACAGTATACAGCACCCCACAGTATACAACACCTCACAGTTTCCAACACCTCACTGTATACAGCACCCCAAACTATACATGATACAGCCCCCCACACTATACAGTACAGCAGTATAGCACTCCACACTATACCGCACCCACAGTATACAGACCTCCACAGTATACAGTACAGCAGTATAGCACTCCACAATATACAGCTCCCCACACTATACAGGCCCCCCACCCTATACAGGCCCCCCCACACTATACAGGCCCCCCCACAGTATACAGCCCCCCACAGTATACAGGCCCCCACAGTTTACAGCCCCACACAGTATACAGGCCCCCACACAGTATACAGCCCCCACACAGTATACAGCCCACCACACAGTATACAGCCCACCACACAGTATAAGGCCCCCCTACAGTATACAGGCCCCCACACAGTATACAGCCCACCACACAGTATACAGACCCCCACACAGTATACAGCCCCCCCCATTGTATACAGCCCCCACACAGTATACATCCCTCCCACAGTATACAGGCCCCCACACAGTATACAGCCCCCCACACAGTATACAGCCCCCCCACACAGTATACAGCCCCCCCACACAGTATACAGCCCACCATACAGTATACAGGCCCCCACACAGTATACAGGCCCCCACACAGTATACAGCCCCCCCCCCACACAGTATACAGCCCCCCACACAGTATACAGCCCACCACACAGTATACAGCCCACCACACAGTATATGGCCCCCCACAGTATACAGGCCCCCACACAGTATACAGCCCACCACACAGTATACAGCCCACCACACAGTATACAGCCCCCACAGTATACAGCCCACCACACAGTATACAGTCCCACACAATATACAGCACCCCACTATACAGTAGTTTACAGTATATTAACATAACAACCCCTGTCACCTTTTTCTGATGTAATCTTCACACAAAAAAGCTCCACAGTTAACTTCTGCAACACTCCTGGTAGGACCTGTGATGACCTCATAGCCATGTGACCAGTAATTGCTAGGTTACTGGTCACATGGTGATGATGTCATCTAAGGTCCTAGATCACAACGTTAAAGTACACAGACAGCTTGACACCCAGGGCAGTAGCTAGCAGGGCTCAAGAGGCAGCTGCCTTGGGCCCCCCAGGAGCAACTGGGCCCGGGGCAACTGCCCCTTTTGCCCCTTGGTAAAGACGGCCCTGCTTTCATCCTTCAACTGCCTTCTGAGATGTTATAGGGAAAAAGCTCTAGCAGAAAAGACACACCTCCTGAGCTACAGCAGAAAAGACACTCCCTTTGAGCTGTCAGCTTGATATAAATCTAGCAGAGCAATGAATGGGGAGATCTCTGGAGCCATGTGAGGTATGGGGATGATACTAGCTTAGTTAGAAAGGTATTGTCATGTACTATATGATGGCCGATTTTCAAATTTTTTTTTTTACATTAATCATGGAATAACCCCTTTAATTCTGCATATTTGCAAGAAAATACTTTTTCATAAGGCCATCAGGTAAATAATACTAGTGTTGAAAGAAGGTGACCTGACCTTCATCAGTGAGTTATCTCAGCATGACTTATAAAACTATATTTAAATGATTACATTTTTGCACACTGCCAATTCCCCTAATAAACATGGAATTAAATTTAGTCACAGAGATTTAGAACACCGTTTTTTTTTCTTAGCATTGGTCATAGCAAGATGAGCATGTTAGTTAAATGTGTATATACTGTATACTGTAACAGATATACAGTATATGAATATAGATGGATGGATAGATAGATAAAAGATAGATAAAAGATAAATAGATAGAGTAGATAGACAGATAATAGATAAAAATACATATAAATAAAATATAGACAGACAGATAAGAGATAGAAAGAAGGAAGTAATGACCAAATCGATACTAAACAAATCAAACTTGTTTAGAACTAAATATGGTAGTTTTGTAGTTTGATTGGGACAAATCACTCAAAATAACATCCATCATTTTACAGATCAAAAGTTAACACAAAATAAGGGAAGATAAAGAAGGAGGACAACATAACTTTGGGCGGGGCCCTGACTGGCGGGCTTGCCATAATGCCTCAGCCCATGAGGAGGGATGATATTGGCATGTGCCATAGTGTACAAGATCCCAAGCAGGGAAGCCATGTGTATTCTGAGCTTGTATATTGATGAGATAGGATGTCTGTCAGAGAAACAGCAAAAAAAACTAAAACTTTATCCTTAGACACATTATACAGTTAGTTTAGGGACAAACATAGAGTACTAGGGAATATGTTATTAGTTATAATTAAAGGGGTTGTCTAAGTTATTATTTTGTTCTTTTTATGTTTCTAACTGCGCAAATGTAAAGGGTTCTCAATTAACTTACTTCATCTACAGTGGTCCTGTTCTTCTAGTTAGCTAAGCGTCATACCGTATGACCAGTGACATCAGCTTCTTTCACTGCTCTGATGACGTTTCGTGCAGAAACCTGAGGGAGCAGGAGGAAGCACATCTGGCACTGTGCACTGAACATCACAGTGAAGGCTGTACTAGTTGGAACAAGCCATGCCCCTGAACTGCCCGATCTGCTGGTTTAGCTGTCTGACCTGTGTCTCCCCTCCTACTGGATTCTTCAGCAAAGTTTAATCACTTGTACCATAAGCAGCATAGACTCGGGGTTGGAGGATCTTACTCAAGTACTGGGCAGCTACAGGGTTTCCTCTTATCCAGGAACTGAAGGGAGAAATTCTGTGCACAGTATCTTCTCTCCCTTCTCACCCCTGCAAACACAGAGCTGACAAAGATTGGAGGAGTCCTCTGGTTGTGAGGAAGTGTCTACAGAACACTGCACAAGAAGAGGTAGGGGAAAGATCCTGTGTGTATCGGCAATGTCACTGTACTGTACAGTTGGGACGTGTAGTCCTACACATACATCATGCCTGTCACGGGGAGCCGGCGGCGCACCCTCCCATTGCAGCGCCTCCGGCATTCCGTGCGCATAGCAGAGCAAGGACGAGGACGGCGTCATCGCCTCCATAGGGACCAGGGGGCGGCGAGGATCTGGCTGTGCATGCCTCCTAGGCATGGCCGGTGTCCTCCGTCTCTTAGACAACAAGCAGCAGGAGATTTTGGCATCATCAAAAAGCTGACGTATCCTATCCTTATCAAGACTCAGGAAATATAGCCAAAGTGAGGCAGCATGACTCCTTCGTTGAATTTACTGTTTTCAATGTGAATGAGCCTGCTTCACACGGTGGTCTGTGACACCAAAAGAAGAAAAAGAAAACACAGTGGTGAACTTTTAATTTAATTTTATTGTAATTAAATTTATTTTATCTTTGTTATTTTTCATTATTTTTTTTATTTCATTGAAGAAACAAGCAGCAGGAGAGCTGAGCGCTGATAATGATGATCAGCGCTCGGCTATGTTGGGCTGTGTTATGCGAGTCATGTGACGCTGGCCACGTCATGTGACTCACTAGTCTGAATTATTTAAACAGGCAGCCTGCTGGCCACAGCTTGCCTGTGATTGGTCTTTCTACCTTCACCAGCGTGTCTATTTACCTTGCTATTGTGTTTGGACCTCGGCTTTGTTTCTGACCTAGACCTTGTTACCTCCTTGGAATTGACGTGACATCTCGGCTTCTGACTTCGGTTTGTTTTGACCTTGCTATTGTTTTTCCCCCTTGTGTACTTGCGTGACCTCCTGGCTTTGACCTTTGCTTCCCTGACTCTGTTACGTATTACTTTATCAACCTTTAGGCGCCTGCAAGTATCTAAGCTAGGGGCCGCCGCCAAGTTGTACAACGTCAGTTAGGACGGGCCGTGCAAGTAGGTAGGGACAGAGGTTCGGGTGGAGATCAGGGCTGCACTCTTCCCTCCCTACATGACCATGCCGCTGAGTATCCCAGCAGTCAGACTGCAGACAGGGTAGCACTTTTAGTCACTCCCTTTTCGGAGTAGGGGAAGAGGAAAGCCAGTCTTTGTTGACACCCTCAGAGATTGTTGTTACACATCCCCACAGCTCTGTAAATGCAGGTAAACAAAGGGGCCAGAACAGAACTAAGTAAATGAGAAAATATAATTAGTTTTTGCCTAAAATTTGCTTAGTATGTGTGAATATATATATATACATATGTATATTCACCAAATAAAGAGGCAGCACTTCCAGTCATGGGTGATAGGGTGACGACCCCAAACTTTATTCCCAGCAACGTTTCGGCCTTCTCTCTGAGGCCTTTGTCAAGCTACAACAATGCTAAAATGTGGGCTCTATATACCCACAAATCATTACAAAATCAGTGCAATTAATGAAAACCAGTGTAGACAATTAAGTCACATGACCATCCAACACTATATTGTCACATGACTATACAAGTGCAAATCTTATTTATATCACATAATAAAACCATCGTACAGCGTATTTCACATAATAATCAAAGTGGGTCATACATCATATGTGTCGCATATCATAAATGCGATGTACAGACATCAATATTCAAAATATTACATCCAATGTTCACTATCTCCTAGGTGGTCACAAGTGTACTAACCATAAAGAGTTAAAATCATTATACAGCTGTATCTTATTATTAAAATCTCGTCGCGGCGCATGCGCCTGACAGACGGGGAGACGCTGAAGCAGGCACACTGGGCTACGCCATGACGGTTGGTCTCACGGATTTTAATAATAATAATAATAATAAGATACAGCTGTATAATGATTTTAACTCTTTATGGTTAGTACACTTGTGACCACCTAGGAGATAGTGAACATTGGATGTAATATTTTGAATATTGATGTCTGTACATCGCATTTATGATATGCGACACATATGATGTATGACCCACTTTGATTATTATGTGAAATACGCTGTACGATGGTTTTATTATGTGATATAATTAAGATTTGCACTTGTATAGTCATGTGACAATATAGTGTTGGATGGTCATGTGACTTAATTGTCTACACTGGTTTTCATTAATTGCACTGATTTTGTAATGATTTGTGGGTATATAGAGCCCACATTTTAGCATTGTTGTAGCTTGACAAAGGCCTCAGAGAGAAGGCCGAAACGTTGCTGGGAATAAAGTTTGGGGTCGTCACCCTATCACCCATGACTGGAAGTGCTGCCTCTTTATTTGGTGAATATACATGTTGGAGGACAAGCCAGCCTCTCTGAGGAATATTGCACCCAGCGCACAACGTCTGACTGTGCTGCTGCATCATCTGTTGTATTATACATATGTATATATATATAAATATATAGCAGACCATCAGATTTACAGTGCTTTATTTTTTATATAACTCAGACAACCCCTTTAATTAATTGAAAGACAGACAAAGAGGTTTTAGTTAGGGACCAGACAGGATCAGGTTCAGTACAGATTGTGTGTCGCTGAGCTTCAGCCATTTCCATCCACTAAGGCTCTGCTTTCTCTGCATATGAATATTTGAAGCTACAGTACTCCATTTTTTTCTTAACATGTAGCAGTCAGCTTGCAGCCTCATTAACATAAGAATCATAAATCTACTGGCTGATGAATTTTTAAGCATCATAGTTGCACTGAACTCTGTCCAATAGCACACTTTAAAAAAAAAAAAAAAAATATTGCAAAGTTTCTTAAGTTAATACAGTAGGTGTACCAATCCTAATTTGACAAAATTTTTGACATCATACTCACAGTATATTGCTTGGGCTCTGCCCAATTGTACATTTATTTATGAAAAGTAGCAACATTTCCTAAATTCATAAGTGTACCAAACTTGACCAGGTCAGTCATGGTATATTGTTAAAAATGTTATTATAAGATGTCCTTTTATCACAGACTACAGTAGTTGTTCTGTATTTCTTATGTATGATTGACAAGCATCTAAAATGCCTCCTAGCAACTCATTGAGACAGGAGTAACATCCAATTCAACTTTTTTTGAAAGTATATGGTGAAATTGAGGAGCAACAAGAAAATGTGCTTACTATTGTGCATTAGCATATGATATATTTCAAACAGCATAGACCCGCGGCTAATGACTACTACCGGCAATAATGCTGATCGCGGACATTAAAGCCTTTAGATTCCATGATCAAGTGTAATCACGGCATCTAAAAGTTCAAAAACCTGGGCTTCCTACAGGCATCCTCCGTGGCCATTGAGGATGTTGGTAATTGATTTCAATATGCTGGGTCTCTCTAAAGAGACCCAGGGTATTGAAGCTGCAATTCTTATTTTGGCCAGCAGTATATAACAAGAAATGAGCAATTCTGTACCAATATGAATATATAATAAATATATTGGTACAGAATTAAATAAAATGCAGCGTTTTGTAGCCTCAAAAATAAGCTACAAAACCATAAAAAAATAAAAAACTGTTTAAAAAATATATAAACATAAAAAAATATAAGTTTAAATTACCCCCCTTTCTGTAGAATAAAAAATAACAAAATAACAAAAAAATAAACATCATGGGTATCACCGCGTCCGAAAAAGCCTGTATTATTAAAATATTTAAATATTTTTCCAATACGGCGAATCGCGAACTGGCCCACTTTGCTATTGATGTACTGTCTTGTTCAGCTTCCAGTGTACTGTCAGAGAAGATAATCAGAGAGGCAGGCGAACAACAATTCTGTCTTCTACAAGTGCGGAAAACATTACATTTGTGAAAATGAATCAGGCATGTATCCATAAAAATGTTGACACACTTTTGTCTGATGCCAACGAATAGACTTGCCATTTCTGACAGTGGCTATTTATCACTGTCCCAATGATGCCTGGCCATCAAGTTCCATACTGTTCTGCTGCTGTCGCAGGTATAGCTGTCCCTACTGTCACTTTTACTACCCATACAAAGCTGCATATCTCCTGCCTTGTCCACCAGGTTCCATACCCTGCTGCTTGCAGTGACTAATACTGACACTACTACTATACCTGCACAGCCGCAGATCTGCTACCCTGCCTGTCAGGTTCCATACTGTACTGCTGATGCTGTTCCCAAGAAGGCAGAATTTATTTTTGTAAAAACAAAAGAAAATGCTTCTTCACTTTTCTGGAACTCAGTCACACTGTCACTGGCACATGTATATGTGGCGGCGGAATTGGTGGAGATAGAATGTACGACATAGCACAAAATCTGTTGCTATGCCCCAATAATAGATCTTCTGATACCACCATGTTTGTACAAATACCGGCAGACATAGTCTCCAAAAGGGATCATTTTTGGACCATTTTGTGTGTACCAACACTGGCCGACATATTCCCCAAAACAGATAATTTATGGCCATTTTTTTTGTAATCTAAAAGCACAATAAATCCAAAAGCGCAGTGTGTTTTTAAACAGGCTGTCTGTCACCACAGGCAAACATGCATTTACTCAGAGCCATATATGTCAATGTCATTCTGACATTTCTAAAGCTGCTTTGGTGTTTAATAGCTTAAAAGAAATCGGGTACAGACCTAGGAGACCTATGTGTGTCATACACGACTTTTCAGGGCAATGTGAGATCCTTCAATTTGAGGCAGATTTAGTCCTACTTCGAATCAGACCAAAAACAGTAGAAGCAGTAACTGCTGATACTGATGACAAGGATGTTTTGGCCGTACATTGGCGCTGCACCTTATCATCCTCAACATCATCCTGTTTAGACTGAGAGGATGAGTGATCCATCCAGGCCACAATATCATCTTCTTTGTCCTAAATAATGATCTGTCACATAAGAAAGTGAAGGAGAACTATGGCCTGCTGCTACTACCACTGGTCGTATCGCCGGTGCTGCTCCTGCTGTTTGCACTACTACAGCCACCCACATTCTCACTGTAGGGTGACAAGGCACACATCTTTTGTTTTCCACTCTGTCATTTACCAGACATTTTATGATGAAGCATATTTGGGACACTGATTATAAAATAAGAAACATTTGCAACAGGTTTTTGGGGAAAATTGCAATGCAATCGCACAACCCCTGTGACCAAAAAATGCACTGATGTAGATGCACTAAAATACGTTTATTGCAATGCTCACTTATAAAGTGTAGAAAAATTGCAACATGTGTTTATGGGGAAAAAACACAAGCGCTACTGTTGATGTGCTAAAATACACATTTAATAATGTTCATTAAAAAAATTAACAATATCTTTTTGCATCTATATTGTAATAATACCCCATTTAAATTGCCTTTTTCATTGCATAGTAATACTTTTCATGGGATAAACCCTTTAAGGCTCTAGCTTAGAAAATTGACTCAAACGTCCCTTACACTAGCCAGACACCTCTTTGAATAACTATATTAACAAGTTGTGGCCTGGTATTACTCATCACTTATTGTTGTAAGCGTGACAACTCATGTTAATCCTATGTACATTGCAATGTACATCTGTGACATGATGTAATAAATATAAAGGGGTTGTGTCATCAGAGACATTGGTGGCATATTGCTAGGCTATGCCACTAATGTCAGAGATGGGACCCGCACCTATCTCTAGAACAGGGCCCCCAAAGTGAAAGAGAGTGCACAGTGCATGCACAGCGTGCTCTCCTTTCACTTCTATGGGAGTTCCGAAAATAGCCGAGTTAGCACACTTGGCTATTTCCCGAACTCCCATAAATGGTAATAGAGAGAGCACAGTGCAGTCTTATCCGCTTCTCCATTCATGGGAGTTCTGGAAATAGCTGAGCCAACTTCATTCACTTTGGGGGGCTCCATTCTAGAGATAGATGCAGGTTCCAGAGATTGGATCTGCACCTATCTGACATTGGGGCATAACCTAGCACAACTAGACAACTAGAGATGAGTGGGTTGGCCGAATAAAAAAATAAAAATGTTGGTTCAATCCGAATATATTCGTGGCAAATTTCCTGGCTGCAGAGAGCCTTTATAGTGGTGTAGAACACTGGGCCTTGCAGTAACATGCATAGGGAGTCTGCTTTGGTAGTGAAATAATACTGTGAGTCTGTAAGACATGCAGATGACAGGTGTCGCTCTTAGAATCAATGCACACTCCACTTATTTGGGCAGTCAAAGGGCCAAAGCTGACCAAATAACTCAAGTATGAACTCAGCCTTACAGGTCGGTGTTAGAGCCAAGAAGAAGCGCACTCCTTTTACACTGTCGTCAGCTGATTCCACATAGATGTCTACAGAACCTGTTCTATTAAACGCTTATACAAGTAGAGCCCCCCGACAGAGTGGTTGGTAAGAAATCCATCAGTATTGCTAATGTCCAAAAAAAAAACAGGAGTGGATCCAAAACAGAGATGACACGTGAATTGAATATTTGCATGTCTTCTGTGTTTTGTACCCACTCCTGCTTTTGGCTACTGAATCATAAGCCAATTCTGATGGGACCATACAGGCCTTACAGTTGCTACACAGAGAGGATCCATTGTGTGTCTCATTTTTCTTTTCTTCTGACATATCAGAAGTAGGGTCAAATAAATGATGATGTCAGCCAAGCCGAAAAATCTAAATAGTGGCCCAGTCATGAAGTGGGGAGGGTGGGAACAGCATGAGAAGTCCACAGAGTGGCCCTATGACATAGTGGTGAGGTCGAAGCAGCATGAGGAGACCACAGAGTGGCCCAATGACAGAGTCTGGAGGTGGCGGCAGCATCAGGAGACCACAGAGTGGCCCAATGACAGAGTCTGGAGGTGGCGGCAGCATCAGAAGGCCATAGAGTGGCGCAATGACAGAGTGTGGTGGTGGCAGCAGCATGTCTAGAGTCTAGAGTCGCTGATGAGCAGCTTTCTTCACCCGCATAGTGAAGAAACTACTTACCAGCAGCTAGACATAGAGCAGAATCTGAACCAGCAGGTGGTAGCATACTTGGAGTGCACCCTGCCAGCCGACTTTGAAGATCCACTGGACTACTGGGCAGTCAAACTGGATTTGTGGCCGCAACTGGCCAAGTTTGCCCTGGAAAAGCTGTCCTGCCCAGCCAGTAGTCTGGCATCAGAGCGGGTGTTTAGTGCGGCGGGGGCCATAGTTACCCCAAGGAGAACTCGCCTGTCCACCCTAAATGTGGAGAGACTGACCTTTGTCAAGCTGAATCAGGCGTGGATCAGCCAGGATTTCCACCCACCAATGCCTGATACATCAGACTAGATCATCCATGGTGCCACACCAACACTGACAAAAGAGACCGGTTTCAGTGCATGATGTTGTTCATCACATAGTCCTAGCGACTGACAAATAATATGGCCTCCTCAAAGGGCCTGAGCAAATGGCAGGTGTCACGCATGAGCTGCACTGGCTGACATCGAAGTTACACAGGGGAGTACTCCTGTCCGCTTGGATCATCAAGAAATCGTTTATGGCCTTTGTCTGTTCGCATAGTCGGTCCAACATATGGAGGGTGGAATTCCAACGGGTGGAAACGTCGCATATCAGCCTATGTTGGGGGATGCCATTCTGCCGCTGCAGCTCAAAGAGGGTGTGCTTTGCGGTGAACCAGTGGCTAAAGTGCATGCAAAGTTTGCTGGCCATTTTTAGGATGTCTTGCAGATGGGTGGTTCTTCCCCTGTGTGACTCCAATTCCACAGGCAAACGAGGTGCAGAACAGCGTGACACCGACGTGCCCTGCACATGTGGTATGCTGGAGGGGCACTGTGAATTGTCCCTGCAGTGGAGGCTGAGGATACAGTGGAGAATAAGGAGGCAGAGGCCGACATTGTCTTAGGACCAACAGTGTGAGAACGTGGATGCGGAAGCGGCATCACCTGGCCAAGTTGCTGGTGTGGTTGTGCAGGAACCACATTCACCCTGTCCGCCGTAGAGGACATGTATTGTCCCTGACCGCAGTTACATCTCCACACGTCGGCGCTGCTGTGGACTTTGGCAGACACCGACAGGCTCAAGGACTGGCCCACCTTCTGTTGTGTGTGCAGGGCTGGTACTGACTTTTTGGCAAATAAATGACGGCTTGGGACTCCCCACCTCGGCACGGCACAAGCCATCAGTTCTCTAAAAGGTGCAGAGTCCACCACTTGGAAAGGGAGGGACTGCAGCACCAGCAACTTGGACAGGAACGCGTTTAGCTTTTGCGCCGTTGGAGTGCATGCATACTGTTGTCTCTTGGAAATCACTTCGGTGATCGATTGCTGACGGAATGACTGACGAGGAGTAGGAGGACAAGGAGCAGGAGCATCAGGAATAGTAGATGTTGGGAAGGACAGACAACTCTCTTCGTCTGAGGTGGTGGAGCTTTGAATGCCTGAAATCAGCTGTGTGCCACTGGGTGATGCAGCGGTTGTTGCGGCAGGCTGGACCACCACATCAGAGCCATAGTTCTCCAATGCCACTTGATGGTGACGCTGCATATGTTGACGCAGGTCCGTGGTGCCAACATTGGCACCCTGGCCACGCTTCACCTTCTGCCCACAGATTCTACATATAGCCATGTTCACCTCCTCCGGCGGCTTAACAAAATACTGCCACACCGTCGAGTAGGTGATATTCCCCCCAACACTACGCACTGACTGACTCCTACCGCCGCTACCTCTTTGAACCTGTGCACTGCTACTTCCCAGGCAGGTAGGCTCCTGCGAAGCGGGTGGTCTACTCCGGGCACGTTTAGCTCCCAACCTCCCACTGCTGCCACCGTGCTGACTCCTGGCCACGCTAGCGACTTGCTGGCTTCGCTGCTGCCTCATGGGCAAGCTGCCACACTCTTCTTCCGATGATGATTAAGCCCTTTTGTCACCCCGCTCCCAAGTGCGATCGGCTACATCATCATCGAGTACTGTCTGCATATCACTGTTGTCCTTCTCAACCGTCTCTGAGTCAGGAGCCTGACCCCTCGCTATACCACCTCCCACGCCACTCTCCTCATCACTACTTGCCCGCCTACCGGAGGAAGCGGCGGATGTCTCCTCCAGATCTTGGCTGGGCAGTAGCTGCTGACTGTCATCTAGTAGCTCATCCTCGCTGAAAAGTGGAGCCGAGTCTACGGCATATAATACTTCTCACAGTGAGGGAACTGAAAAAGAGGAAGATTCAGGAAAAGTGGAGGCACAGGGCCGGCTTCTGGGCCATGCCAACTAAGCGTCATGTCAGAGGAACCCAGCGACTCTTTGCTGGGGGTGTCTGATGTCACTTGGGACGAAGTGAATAACCAAGTCAACCATTCAAGAACCGCTGGGTTGCTGGTCAAGACACGACCACTAGATGACACCGGGAGCTCAGGCCTCTCAACCCCTGCTGACACGCCCCCTCACTCTGCTGCGACCTCTGCGTGACAGAAACTTTTAGGCCTCTGCCACTCCCCTGTGCAGGGCCTGGCATTTCTCTGTCTGACATACTGTTAGATCAAATAAATAAATAAGAAGGAAATTAAAACACACCCCAAAAATGTTTTCGCACTTCAGCACACAACGGCTAATAAGCCCTTTTTTTTCTACTAATAACACGCCAAAAAGGGATGTAATTTTCTTACTTCACCACACAACGGCAAACACTTTTTTTGTGCCACTATTACATGCCAAAAAGGGCTTTAGAACATATAACTGGACCGCTGAACAGCAAATAGGCCCTTACTTTTTTTCCGCTTATACACGACACAAAAGGCTTTAGAACATATAACTGCACCACTGAACGGCAAATATATTTTTCATTTTCCACTAACACACGCCACAAAAGTCTTTAGAACAGATAACTGCAACGCTGAACGTCAAATATATTTTTTATTTTTCCACTTATACACACCACAAAATGCTTTAGAACATATAACTGCACCGCTGAACGGCAAATATATTTTTTCTTTTTTCACTAGTACAGGCCACAAAAGGCTTTAAAACATATAACTGCACCACTGACCAGCAAATATATTTTTCTTTTTCCACTAATACACGCCACAAAGGCTTTAGAACATATGACTATACCGCTGACCGGCAAATATATTTTTTCTTTTTCCACTTATACACGCCACAAAAGACTTTAGAACATATAACTGCACCGCTGACCGGCAACTATATTTTTTCTTTTTTAACTAATACATGACAAAAAGGGCTTTAGAACATATAACCGCACTGCTGAACAGCAAATATATTTTACTTTTGCCACTAATACACGACAAAAGGGCTGTCATTTTAGCCTTCCCACGAGGCACGAGGAAATTTGGCTTCTGTGCGAATCAAATTTTTTGTGAAATTCGGATCGAATTCCACTTTGTCAGCTTCGATTCGCTCATCTCTAATCCATGATTACAGAGGGCATTACTACAATGAAGGGGGCACATAGGGCATTATTGCTGTGAAGGGGGTACAGTGGGCATTGTTACTGTGAAGGGGGCACAATGGGGATTTCTACTATGGAGGGGGCACAGAGGGCATTACTAGCACAGTTGGCATTACTACTATTAAGGGGGCACAATGGGCATTATTACTGTGAAGGGAGCACAATGGGCATTATTACTATGAAGGGGCACAGTGGGCATTATTACGATAAAGGGGGCACAATGGGGATTATTACTGTGAAGGGGGCACAATGGGGATTATTACTGTGAAGGGGCACAAAGCTGTGAAAAGGGCACAGAGAGGACATAACTACTGTGAGGGGGCACATTGTGGGCATAACTACTGTGATGGGGTACAATTTTTTAAGTATTGGGGGGGTGCCAAAGAAAGGACCCGCCATGGGTGCCAAACACACTAGGCACGCCACTGCTTACACCAGCTATTTTTTCCAAACTCCTCCCCACATACAAATGCACACACATTTACACGAGTGACTTGGCCAAGTGTACATGCGTTTTTCAATAGGGAGAGGGAAATAAGCCACTGTCAGACATTTTGGACGGTGGCCTATCTCCTCTGAGAAAGTATCAGGCATGTTAAATTTGAACAAGTCAAATCATTATTTCCCCCCATATCAGCCATTAGGGGTAAGTCAGAGTTCCCCATATGCATTAGATGGTTCGTCTTTCCTAAATTTAACTGGTTAGTTTATTTATTTATTTTGAAGCATACGTTTTTTAATTTGTTATAAAGGAGAAAAAAATACAACAATTTCATATACATAGAAGAAAAATACGAAGTTTCAAATTGAAAACACTGAAAAAGGTGTTGGATCAGACTGATACCGATTGTATGTATGTAAAAAAACATAACTTCTGCACTGAAGAAACTTCCTTTATTTTATCTGGTTAGTTTAAAATGTATGTCCATACATATTAGTACATTATAGTTTTTTTCTGCATTCGATCTTCATTTTGTGGGGGTCGGATGCTGGCCCATTCACTTTAATGGGGCTGCAAAAGATGCAGACAGCACACCGTGTGCTGTCCGCATCCGTATGTCAGTTCTGTGGCATGAGCAAAAAAACTGAAAGTGTCCTATTCTTGTCTATTTTACAGACAAGGATAAGACTATTCTATACAGGGCAGGACGTTCCATTCCACAAAATGCAGAAGACATAGGACCAATATCTGTGTTTTGCAGATCAGCAATTTGCAGACTGCAAATCAGGCTACAGTCCTGTGCATGAGCCCTAAGGGCTCATTAAGATGGCCGTATGTTTTGTTCCGAAACTGTTCCGCATTTTTGCAGAATGGGTCCGGACCTATTCATTTCAATGTCCTATGTTTGTCAGTAAAACTTGGCTCCGTGGCCCCATTCAAGTCTATGGATGCGCATAAAACAGAATGCATACGGAACAGACTCCGTATGCATTCCGTTTTTTGCGGACAGACTGAACTGAAAACATACGGCCATCTGAATGAGCCCTTAGAGTGTAACTGTCATTTCAGTTTATATCTAATATAGTGTAGAGACAGAGATGTAAAACATTTATGTAATATACTATGTTAGGGAAACATGTTTCTTTGTAGTAGACAACAGGGTGTAAAGAGTCTCCTTAGCAAAGCTGTAACTGGGCGTCTTAACTGTACAGTAACACAGCACAGATCACTGCATCGCTGCAGCCTCACTATTCTACCTATCTTCCCTGTGTGTCTCTTAACGCTAGGAAGATAAGGAGAGGAGTAATCTGAAGGGTTCCACACTGACAGTAAGTGTGCTGTGTTAGTTAGTGATGATCGGGTGCTCTGGCCGAACACTTTGGGATGCTAGAGCACCCGAGTATAAGGCCCTTTTCACACGGGCGAGTATTCCATGCGGATGCGATTCACCTGCACTGAATACCGACCCATTAATTTCTATGGGGCTGTTCACATGAGCGGTGATTTTCACGCATCACTTGTGCGTTGCGTGAAATTCGCAGCATGCTCTATATTCTGCGTTTTTCGCGTAACGCAGGCCCCCAAATGAATGGGGTTGCGTGAAAATCGCAAGCATCCGCAAGCAAGTGCGGATGCGGTGCGATTTTCACGCACGGTTGCTAGGAGACGATCGGGATGGAGACCCGATCATTATTATTTTCCCTTATAACATGGTTATAAGGGAAAATAATAGCATTCTGAATACAGAATGCATAGTAAAATAGCGCTGGAGGGGTTAAAATTTTTTTTAAAATAATTTAACTCACCTTAATCCACTTGCTCGCGTAGCCGACATCTCCTTCTGTCTTCATCTTAGCTGTGTGCAGCAACAAGGACCTTTGGTGACGTCACAGTCATCACATGATCCATCACATGATCTTTTACCATGGTGATGGATCATGTGATGACTGTGACGTCACCAAAGGTCCTTGTTGCTACACAAAGCTAAGATGAAGACAGACGGAGATGCCGGCTACGCGAGCAAGTGGATTAAGGTGAGTTAAAATATTTTTTTATTTATTTTTAACCCCTCCAGCGCTATTTTACTATGCATTCTGTATTCAGAATGCTATTATTTTCCCTTATAACCATGTTTCGGTACCAAACATGCGCGATTTTTCTCACGCGAGTGCAAAACGCATGACAATGTTTTGCACTCGCGCGGAAAAATTGCGGGTGTTCCCGCAACGCACCCGCACATGTTTCCACAATGGCCGTGTGAAAGAGGCCTAATGGAAGTCGATGGGAGAACCCGAGCATTAAACCAGGCACCCCCTGCTCTGAAGAGGGGAGTGTGCCTGGTTCATAGGAAAAGGTCAGAAATTAATGGAAACACCACCGAAATGGTTCGGGAACAGCATGGGGAGGATGTCTGAATGCATGTTGTCCGAGTAGTACGCCACTTTTACAGACTGACAATAATACGCATAAAACCGGATAAAAAAAAACAATTTTAGAGGAAAAATTGTTAAGAAACATTCTTTCCTGCATATTTACTTGTATATAGTGCAAGTGCTGCAAGTGCTGCCAAGTGCTGCCAAAAATAAAATTACAAGGAAGAGGTACTCCGATAAAGCTATATATCCCATAATGATATGCTGTATATCACATTGTGGTACAATAGTTCAGGTAGTGGGACTCCTACACTCATGAAGCCTATGCACTAAGTGAAAGGGCTGCCAAAAATTACAAAGAACCGGTACTCCAAAACACCCTTTGTTACACATAATGGAGGGCATCATACACACCCTTGAAAAATTATGATTGATGGCCTGCTCAAAAACATTTGGAGCAAGGGCCTGCTGATCTGACCATTTAAAACATTACGGGCGAGGGCCTACTGCCGCATTGGTGACTCTAGATACGTGACGGCGACGATTCATTCGGATGTCTACCCTATCAACTTTCGATGTTCTTTTCTGCGCCTACCATGGTAATCACGGGTAACGGGCAATCAGGGTTCAATGCCGGAGAGGGAGCCTGAGAAAGGGCTACCAAATCCAAGGGAGGTCAATGGCTGAAAGCTGATTGGCTGTTTTTATCTTGCCCCTTTTTTTTTCCTAATTGTGAACCACCCAGAGAGGGTGGGTCATGTTATTAAAGCACAAGCATCCAAAGAAGGCAGCAGGAACGCAGCAATTACCCACTTCTGACTTGGGGAGGTAGTGACGATAAATAACAATACAGCACTCCTAAGTGGCCCTGTTATTGGAATGAGTACACTTTCCGTTAACGAGGATCTATTGGACGGCAAATCTGGTGCCAGCAGCCAACTTGCTCCCGGCCTCCACAACGTTCACCCAGTGTGCCATCATGATAAGGATTGTGTTGACTAGACTCTTGGCTACTGAGACTGGACTTGTAAGTGAGGGCCTGCTTCCGCTTTGTTGACTCTAGATAACTTCTAGGCGATCGCATGTCGTGATGGCGAAGATCCATTTGGAGGTCTGCACCATCAAATTTGGAGCAATTTTTCAATAAGGACCTTCTGGTATAGCACCATTTTGCTTGTCCTCTCCACAAGAGGAATGAGAGAGGAGAAGTTCTCTTTGTAGCGGAGGTCGAGAAGGGTGAACACCTAGTAATCCGTGATGTCTAAAATGCGCGGGTCACGGGAAAAGCAGCCTAACATGAAGTCAGCCATGTGTGCCAGAGTACCAACAGGCAAGACTTTGCTATCGTCATCAGGAGGATCACTCTCAATCTCCTCATCCTCTTCCTTCATGCCTGGTTGCAGTTTGAGTGGCAAGAGCCACAGCTCAGTCTGGTCTCTTATCCCCTGCAACAGCTCTGCGGCGGTGTGCTGTTTATCCCCTAAGCATATCAGCTTCAGCACGGCCTGTTGATGCTTCCCCACTGCAGTGCTAAACTGCTTCCAGCTACCGGCTGATGGCTGACTGGTGCTGTACGCGGATAATTTGGAGATGGAAGTGGAGGAGGAGGCGGAGGAGGAGAAGTGGGGGTTGGAGCCACTAACGTAGGTGCTGGCAGAAATCCTGATGGAATTAGGACCCACAATCCTCGGCATCGGTAGCACCTGTGCCATCCCAGGGTACGACTCGCTCCCAGCCTCCACAATGTTCACCCAGTATGCCGTCAGGGAAATGTAGCATTGCTGGCCAAATGCACTTGTCCATGTGTCCGTGGTTAAGTGGACATTCCCAGTAACTGCATTGGTCAGGGCACGTGTGACGTTTCGGGACACATGTTGGTGTAAGGCGGTCACGGCACACCTCGAAAAATAGTGGCAGCTGGGGACAGAGTACCACGGGACGGCCGCTGACATCAGGCTGCAGAAGGCCTCAGTGTCCATAAGCCTAAATGGCAACATTTCCAGGACCAGTCATTTTGAAAGGTGCGCATTTAGTGCTATGGCCTGTGGGTGGGTGGCTGGGTATTTGCGATTGCGTTCAAATGCCTGGGGTAATGATATTTGGACACTGTGCTGGGATAGGGAAGTGGATGTGGTCACTGATGGTGCTTGTGAAGGTCCAGGTGCAGGGCGGTAGGCATCCTCGCCTGCGCCTTCAACAGGCGATTGGCCATCACGTACCATGGGGAAGAGAAGGCAGTGGTGTGACTCGCAGACACAGATTGGGGACCCAGGCGTGCGTCCCACTTATTTAGGTGCTTGGATGCCATGTGGCTGATCATGCTTGTGGTGGTGAGGTTGCTAGTGTTCACACCCCGGCTCAATTTGGTATGGCACAGGTTGCAAACTACTATTCTTTTGTCGTCTGCACTTTCCTCAAAAAAGCGCCATACTGCGGAACACCTACCCCTTGGCAAGGGAGATTTACGCAAAGGGGTGCTCCGTGGAACAGTTTTGGGCCTGTTTGGTGTGGCCCGCCTTCTCCCTTTTGCCACTTCACTGCCTCTTCCAGCCTGTTGCGGTGCTGCAGATTCTTACCCCTCTGTACTGCTGTCCTCGCTCGGCTTTCTACCTTCCCAGATTAAGTCAGTGACCTTATCGTCAACCACCTCCTCTTCCACTTCCTCACTCTGATCATCCTCTTCATTTGTTGACCTAACCACAATCTCAGTGATTGACAACTGTGTCTCATCCTCTTCATCAACTTCTTGAGATAGTAATTGCGGTTGACTCATTGGCAACTGTGTCTCATCATCATCCACCTCATTAAACACTAATTGCCGTTCCCCACCGTCATGTTCTTGTGACTATGGATGCTCAATAGGTTGGGAATCAGGGCACAAGATCTCATGTCCCTCTTCAAGCATGCTTAGCGAGAGGGCCAAATCAAGTAATGACGATGAAAACAGCTCTTTGGAATTTCCAAGTGTGAGATCACTTGTTTGGCCAGACTCTCCATGGTGGGAGGAAGTAGGATCAGGGAGAGGATTCTGTTGACCAGACTATTGGCTACTGAGACTGGACTTGGTGGAAGACAGGGTGGTGCTTAACCGACTGGGAGCATTATCTGCTGCAATCCAACCAACCACCTGGTCGCACTGGTCTGACTTCAAGAGTTCAAGGGACATGAAGCTAGGTATCGTGGATGATTGTTTTTCTTGTGCTCTGGAAGCAGGCACAGTTTCAACACGCCCAGGGCCACAGTCTCTGCGTGAACCATCAGCATCACAGCCACTTCCTCGTCCCTTAGTGCTCGCCTTCTTCATATTAAATGTTATATGCACGCTTGACACACAAGATGTGGCACAGATGTCACAGTTCACAGCAAGCACAGTATATGGAAAAAGTATGGAAAAATATGGTAAAAGGAAAATAGATTTCAGTTATATTTCTTCAATCTCTGGCCCTGACACACAGAAGGTATTGGACAGATGTCACTAGTCTCTGCAGACCACCTTTATATGAAAATTGTTGAAAATGATGCAAAAAAAAATATTAATTTAACTTATATTTGTTCAATCTCTGGCCCTGACACACAGAAGGTAATGGGCAGATGTCCCTAGTCACTGCAGACACCCTCTATATGAAAATTATTGAAAATGATGCAAAAAAATATAGTATTTTTCAGTTATATTTCTCCAATCTCTGGCCCAGACATACAGAAGGTATTGGACAGATGTCACTAGTCACTGCAGACACCCTCTATATGAAAATTATTGAAAATGATAGAAAAAATATATAAATTTTAACTTATATTTCTCCAATCTCTGGCCCTGACACACAGATGGTATTGGACATATGTCACTAATCACTGCAGACAACCTCTATTTGGAAATTATTGAAAATGATTAAACAAATATATTACCTTTAACTTATATTTCTTCAATCTCTGGCCCTGACACACAGAAGGTATTGGACACATGTCACTAGTCACTGCAGACACGCTCTATATGAAAATTATTGAAAATGATCCAAAAAATATAGTAATTTTAACTTATATTTCTCCAATCTCTGGCCCTCACACGCAAAAGGTATTGGACAGATGTAACTAATCATTAGAGACACACTCTATTTGAAAATGATTGAAAATAAGGCAAAAAGTATAGAATTTTGCAATTATATTCCTCCAATCTCTGGCCCTGACACACAGAAGGTATTGGGCAGATGTCACTAGTCACTGCAGATACCCTCTATATAAAAATTATTGAAAATGATGCAAAAAATATAGAATTTTGCAATTATATTTCTCCACTCTCTGGCCCTGACACACAGAAGGTATTGGACAGATGTCATTAGTCAATGCAGACATCCTCTATATGAAAATTATTAAAAATGATGGAAAAAATATATACATTTTTACTTATATTTCTCCAATCTCTGGCCCTGACACACAGAAAGTATTGGACAGATGTCTTTAGTCACTGCAGACACCCTCTATATAAAAAGTATTGAAAATGCTGGAAAAAAAACCTGTGCTGTAGCTATAAAATACTGCCAGCCTGCCACCACACACAATAGTCCTTAAAAGGACTTTTGAGTCTTTGAAAAGTTTTTCTAGTGAATTGATTGTGATCAGATGCCCTACACTCTCTGTCCCTTCTGAAGCGTAGCTCTCTCTGACTACAAATGAGCCGAACATGCGTCATCGGGTGCTATATAGCACCCAATGACGTGTTCCAGCCAGCCAATCACTGTAATGCCAGTAGCCAACATGGCTACTGGCATTACAGCGAGGGCAGTACTTACATGCATGTTTATTGGCTGCTATGCAGCCGCAAAACGTGCGGGGAGGAGACTCGAGCATGGCGCTTGAGCACATGCGGTACTCGGCTGAGTAGAGCCATATGACAAGCCTAGCGATGCTCGAGCTGAACAGCAGTTCGGCGGAGCATGCTCGCTCAACACTAGTGTTAGTAGAAACACTTACTGCTATCGCTAAGCCTTGGCAGTCCCTATCCCTGCTCTCTCTAACTACGGTAACTAAGAAAGAAGTGCAGGAAAGAGCACTAAACTAGCAGAGCCGCAAGTGGTTACCACTGGCAGCAAGTCAGTTAGGTAGGCAGACAACAGTGAGAGGACACATATAGGGAGGCAGGGGCTGGGGTAATAACAAGAGGCAGGCTGGAAGCCTTTGTATGTACACATAGTCATCTTCAGCACTCATCAGATTGCTGAAGACAGACACTCCTTGGGGGACTTTCACACTTCCGGCAAAACGTATGCCAACTGATGGCATTTGTAAGACTGATCAGGATCCTGATCAGTCTTACAAATGCATTGAAATGCCGGATCCGTCTTTCCGGTGTCATCTGGAAAAACGGATCCGGCATTTATTTTTCTAACATTTTTTTTAGTCTGCGCATGCATTCGAGCATTCAGGCAAGTGTTCAGTTTTTTTGGCCGGAGATAAAACAGCATGCTGCGGTTTTATCTCTGTCCTGATCAGTCAAAAAGACTGAACTGAAGACATCCTGATGCATCCTGAACGGATTGCTCTCCATTCATAATACATGGGGATAAAACTGATCAGTTCTTTTCCGGTATAGAGCCCCTAGGACGGAACACTATTCCGGAAAAGAAAAATGCTAATGTGAATGTGAAAGTACCCTTAGCAATACTCAGTGTTGCTAAAGAGACTCTTTTACCCTATTTTCTAGTACAAAGAAATATATTTCCCTAATAAAATGTACAGTGACGGATTGGGGAACCTAGGGACCACCAGTAAAATGTATTTTGGGGGCCCACCGTACGGATACATTCAAATATAATAAATAATCTAACAAGTTTTTTATATGAACATAAGCTGGTTGAGGTGCTGCACATTGAATATATGTATGTAGTGTACTAAATTTAATGTGTTATGTGCCACTTGTGCAGGGGGTGGGAGACTAGGGGCCCACCTTGCTCAGGGGCCCACCGGGGGATTCCCCTGTACCCCTGTGGGTCAGTCCGAGCCTGAAAGTGTATTACAAACATATATAACACCACTGCCCGCATACTATGTTAAAAATGAACTTTTTAACGGTTTTGGCTCCCTGCCTTCCCAGAGACATACTTTTTTTTTATTTTTCCATCCACATAGCCATATGAGGGCTTGATTTTTGCAGGACAAATTGTACTTTCTAATACAACCATTTAATATAACATAGGACAAAGTGGGAAGCAATAAAACAATTCCAAATGGGGTAGAATTGGAAAAAAATACAATTCCGCCAGTTTTACGTTTGTTTGATTTTCACGGCGTTCACTATGCAGTAAAACTGACTTGTGCTCTTCATTCTCCAGGTCAGTCCGAATCCGGCGATACATATGGATAGTTTTTCTTGCGTTTTAATACTGAAAAAAAAAAAAACTCTTAAAAAAAAAATTCTTTTTTTTTCTTTTCATCACCATATTCTTATAGTTATGTCTATGGAGATGTGTGGGGGCTCCATCTGCGGGAAGATCTGTAGTTTTGGATAATACCATGTTGGGGTGTATGATTTTTTTTATATCACTTTTTAATAAATTTTTGGGGAGATAAAGTGATGAAAAAACAATGAATAGGTCATTTATCGTATGGGATAACTTTTTTAAATTTTTCTTATAGTACAGGCATTTTCACATGCGGTGATGCCCCTGAATGTTAATTGTTATTTATTATTATTTTAGGGAAAAGGAGGTGAATTGAATTTTATATATTTTTAAAAACTTTTTTTTTTACTTTTTGTTAGGTCCACAAGTGGACCACAACTTGCTATCATCAGATTACAACTTGTACAAAATAATGGAATATGCTCCATTATTCTGTACAGAAATCGCTATATCCCAGTTCAGTGCTGCCACCTGCTGGCCTAAACAGGGATATACTAATAATGAGCCTGAAAGCCTAGTACAGGCTCCGGCTCATTATTAGAATAGGGCGCTTTCCCCTATCTCCAACACTTCCGGGTTTTAGCCCTCTTAGATGTCGTTGTTAAATGTGCTATGACATCACAAGTGGACTTCAGTCAGGTAAGCTGCTGTCACATCAAACTATGGGGGTCATTTACAAACACATATACTCCACTTTTGGCGTATATCTGTCGCTGATCTGCGACTCATGCCAGGTCTTAAAAAAGGGAAAGTGGCAAGGCCGGGGAAGAGAACAGACTTGTCTCATTTATCATTTTCTCCGCCTGTTTTAGGCATAAAAAATGGTCTAAATCTATGTCAGCAAAGAAACTGTCTTACATTTAGACAGGCGGTGGATATGCCTCTGCATACATCCACCGCCAGCTAAAGGGGTATTAATACCGGCGTCTAGAATACCTGTCTTAATAAATGACCCCCAATGTTTTGTCCAGTAACCTGCTACGGCATCACAGCTGGGATTCAGGTTCTGTGACATCACAAGTGTGAAATGAAATAAACCCCTGCAACAT
This sequence comes from Bufo gargarizans, assembly GCF_014858855.1. Classification (NCBI taxonomy): domain Eukaryota; kingdom Metazoa; phylum Chordata; class Amphibia; order Anura; family Bufonidae; genus Bufo; species Bufo gargarizans. The sequence goes on from NC_058082.1 coordinate 246,891,942, forward strand.
CACAGGCTGGTAACATGCTGTGACATCACAATTGTGTTTTTGTCAGGTAAGAAGTTGTGACATCACAAGTAGGTTTTAGTCTAGCAAGCGACTTTGACATTACTACTGTCAGGGAAAAAGCTGTGACACCACAAGGGGATTTCAGTCAGGCATGCTGCTGTGACACCACAAGGTAATCTCCTGTGACTGCTTCTCTGTCCTATAAAAAGCTGTGACATCACAAGTGGATTTCAGTCAGGCATGCTGCTGTGACATCACAAGTGGATTTCAGTCAGGCATGCTGCTGTGACACCACAAGGTAAACTCCTGTGACTGCTTCTCTGTCCTATAAGAAGCTGTGACACCACATGGGGATTGCAGTCAGGCATGCTGCTGTGACACCACAAGGTAATCTCCTGTGACTGCTTCTCTGTCATACAAGAAGCTGTGACATCACAAGGGGATTTCAGTCAGGCATGCTGCTGTGACACCACAAGGTAAACTCCTGTGACTGCTTCTCTGTCCTATAAGAAGCTGTGACACCACATGGGGATTTCAGTCAGGCATGCTGCTGTGACACCACAAGGTAATCTCCTGTGACTGCTTTTCTGTCATACAAGAAGCTGTGACACCACATGTGGATTTCAGTCAGGCATGCTGCTGTGACACCACAAGGTAATCTCCTGTGACTGCTTCTCTGTCCTATAAGAAGCTGTGACACCACATGTGGATTTCAGTCAGGCATGCTGCTGTGACACCACAAGGTAATCTCCTGTGACTGCTTCTCTGTCCTATAAGAAGCTGTGACACCACATGGGGATTGCAGTCAGGCATGCTGCTGTGACACCACAAGGTAATCTCCTGTGACTGCTTCTCTGTCATACAAGAAGCTGTGACATCACAAGGGGATTTCAGTCAGGCATGCTGCTGTGACACCACAAGGTAAACTCCTGTGACTGCTTCTCTGTCCTATAAGAAGCTGTGACACCACATGGGGATTGCAGTCAGGCATGCTGCTGTGACACCACAAGGTAAACTCCTGTGACTGCTTTTCTGTCATACAAGAAGCTGTGACACCACATGTGGATTTCAGTCAGGCATGCTGCTGTGACACCACAAGGTAATCTCCTGTGACTGCTTCTCTGTCCTATAAGAAGCTGTGACACCACATGGGGATTGCAGTCAGGCATGCTGCTGTGACACCACAAGGTAAACTCCTGTGACTGCTTTTCTGTCCTATAAGAAGCTGTGACACCACATGTGGATTTCAGTCAGGCATGCTGCTGTGACACCACAAGGTAATCTCCTGTGACTGCTTCTCTGTCCTATAAGAAGCTGTGACACCACATGGGGATTGCAGTCAGGCATGCTGCTGTGACACCACAAGGTAAACTCCTGTGACTGCTTTTCTGTCCTATAAGAAGCTGTGACACCACATGTGGATTTCAGTCAGGCATGCTGCTGTGACACCACAAGTGGATTTCAGTCAGGCATGCTGCTGTGACACCACAAGGTAAACTCCTGTGACTGCTTCTCTGTCCTATAAGAAGCTGTGACACCACATGGGGATTGCAGTCAGGCATGCTGCTGTGACACCACAAGGTAATCTCCTGTGACTGCTTCTCTGTCATACAAGAAGCTGTGACATCACAAGGGGATTTCAGTCAGGCATGCTGCTGTGACACCACAAGGTAAACTCCTGTGACTGCTTCTCTGTCCTATAAGAAGCTGTGACACCACATGGGGATTGCAGTCAGGCATGCTGCTGTGACACCACAAGGTAATCTCCTGTGACTGCTTCTCTGTCCTATAAGAAGCTGTGACACCACATGGGGATTGCAGTCAGGCATGCTGCTGTGACACCACAAGGTAAACTCCTGTGACTGCTTTTCTGTCCTATAAGAAGCTGTGACACCACATGTGGATTTCAGTCAGGCATGCTGCTGTGACACCACAAGGTAAACTCCTGTGACTGCTTCTCTGTCCTATAAGAAGCTGTGACACCACATGGGGATTGCAGTCAGGCATGCTGCTGTGACACCACAAGGTAAACTCCTGTGACTGCTTTTCTGTCATACAAGAAGCTGTGACACCACATGTGGATTTCAGTCAGGCATGCTGCTGTGACACCACAAGGTAAACTCCTGTGACTGCTTCTCTGTCCTATAAGAAGCTGTGACACCACATGTGGATTTCAGTCAGGCATGCTGCTGTGACACCACAAGGTAAACTCCTGTGACTGCTTCTCTGTCCTATAAGAAGCTGTGACACCACATGGGGATTGCAGTCAGGCATGCTGCTGTGACACCACAAGGTAAACTCCTGTGACTGCTTCTCTGTCATACAAGAAGCTGTGACATCACAAGGGGATTTCAGTCAGGCATGCTGCTGTGACACCACAAGGTAATCTCCTGTGACTGCTTCTCTGTCATACAAGAAGCTGTGACATCACAAGGGGATTTCAGTCAGGCATGCTGCTGTGACACCACAAGGTAAACTCCTGTGACTGCTTCTCTGTCCTATAAGAAGCTGTGACACCACATGGGGATTGCAGTCAGGCATGCTGCTGTGACACCACAAGGTAAACTCCTGTGACTGCTTTTCTGTCATACAAGAAGCTGTGACACCACATGTGGATTTCAGTCAGGCATGCTGCTGTGACACCACAAGGTAATCTCCTGTGACTGCTTCTCTGTCCTATAAGAAGCTGTGACACCACATGGGGATTGCAGTCAGGCATGCTGCTGTGACACCACAAGGTAAACTCCTGTGACTGCTTTTCTGTCCTATAAGAAGCTGTGACACCACATGTGGATTTCAGTCAGGCATGCTGCTGTGACACCACAAGGTAAACTCCTGTGACTGCTTCTCTGTCCTATAAGAAGCTGTGACACCACATGGGGATTGCAGTCAGGCATGCTGCTGTGACACCACAAGGTAAACTCCTGTGACTGCTTTTCTGTCATACAAGAAGCTGTGACACCACATGTGGATTTCAGTCAGGCATGCTGCTGTGACACCACAAGGTAAACTCCTGTGACTGCTTCTCTGTCCTATAAGAAGCTGTGACACCACATGTGGATTTCAGTCAGGCATGCTGCTGTGACACCACAAGGTAAACTCCTGTGACTGCTTTTCTGTCCTATAAGAAGCTGTGACACCACATGTGGATTTCAGTCAGGCATGCTGCTGTGACACCACAAGGTAAACTCCTGTGACTGCTTCTCTGTCCTATAAGAAGCTGTGACACCACATGGGGATTGCAGTCAGGCATGCTGCTGTGACACCACAAGGTAAACTCCTGTGACTGCTTTTCTGTCCTATAAGAAGCTGTGACACCACATGTGGATTTCAGTCAGGCATGCTGCTGTGACACCACAAGGTAATCTCCTGTGACTGCTTCTCTGTCCTATAAGAAGCTGTGACACCACATGGGGATTTCAGTCAGGCATGCTGCTGTGACACCACAAGGTAAACTCCTGTGACTGCTTTTCTGTCATACAAGAAGCTGTGACACCACAAGGGGATTTCAGTCAGGCATGCTGCTGTGACACCACAAGGTAAACTCCTGTGACTGCTTTTCTGTCATACAAGAAGCTGTGACACCACAAGGGGATTTCAGTCAGGCATGCTGCTGTGACACCACAAGGTAAACTCCTGTGACTGCTTTTCTGTCATACAAGAAGCTGTGACATCACAAGGGGATTTCAGTCAGGCATGCTGCTGTGACACCACAAGGTAAACTCCTGTGACTGCTTTTCTGTCATACAAGAAGCTGTGACACCACAAGGGGATTTCAGTCAGGCATGCTGCTGTGACACCACAAGGTAAACTCCTGTGACTGCTTTTCTGTCATACAAGAAGCTGTGACACCACATGTGGATTTCAGTCAGGCATGCTGCTGTGACATCACAAGTGGATTTCAGTCAGGCATGCTGCTGTGACACCACAAGGTAAACTCCTGTGACTGCTTCTCTGTCCTATAAGAAGCTGTGACACCACATGGGGATTTCAGTCAGGCATGCTGCTGTGACATCACAAGGTAAACTCCTGTGACTGCTTTTCTGTCATACAAGAAGCTGTGACACCACATGAATGTTTCAGTTAAAGGACTGTGGGGAAAATGTTTCAAAAATGATGTAAAAGAAAACTGGCGTAGTTGCCCATCGCAACCAATCAGATTCCACCTTTCATTTCTCAGAGCTCCTTTGGAAAATGAAAGGTGGAATCTGATTGGTTGCTATGAGCAACTACACCAGTTTTTGTTTACACCAGTTTTGATAAATCTCCCACTGTGAAACCATCTGACAAATCACTCAGCTAAGCAGCTGTGACATCACCATAATGAGTATATGGTGTGTAAGGGAATTGCTGTTCTAGTAAACTGCAGGTAAATGCACACTAACATTCTGCTTTTAGAAGAGCATCCTCAGTGTATCACATCTCATCCAATCTTTCTATGCTCTTTGCATAATATGGAATACATCTAATGTGCTCACTTGCAGTCTTCAGATTATTGCATTTATGCAAATGAAGCAGAGCTGAAGATGTCGTCATGTCTCCGCCCAGCTGATCTTAGCTCTGTCCCAGTTACTGCCCTGCTAGTGGAGAAGTGTAAACTGCAGCCACCTTGCTGAGCCTTCCACACCAGCATCTGTCACTGTGCTGGGAGCTGCAAACATGATCTCAAGGCTCTCCTTCCTTCTTTTCTGTGGAATTATTCTAGCTCACCTTGGAGATGCACAGAAGTTACCAAAAGGCAAGTAATGCTTAGTTACATGTTCTTGGAGAAATAGAGTATATTGCACTACTCATTAATGCAGTGGGAGAGCATGAGCATGAGGGGTTAACACTGTTTATTGCCATATGCAATGTGTCTTTTCTGTACTGTCTATAGGTTGTTGGATATATATATATATATATATATATATATATATTTATAACATTTTTGTATTATTTCTTTTTTTATATAATTTTCTTACATGTGGAAGAAAGTTTGCAATTGCAAAACTGTGTCTCTCCCCCCTCTGCCTGGGTGGGTCGCTTTCTGTAACTTGATTTTGGCATATTGCAATAGTGCAGCTGCAGTCTCCCAATATTATGTATCTGAATGTAACACTTGTGCACGCTTCTACTTGATCAAGGACAGTATTCCAGATGGTGGACAACCTAAGAGTCTGTGATACTGAACCATGTACAGTAGCCTTTGATATGATCTCATTGACAGCAGCAATAGTGAGGATTTGGTGACACATGTTGTGTCATTCTTGATCATAGTCCAGGTCAGTGCAAACAGGGATACAAGCCTGGAGCTCCACTGTATCTGTATGAAAAGTCTTAGGCTACTTTCACACTAGCGTTTTGGCTGGATCGGGCAGGGTTCAGCAAAAACGCTTCCGTTACTGATAATACAACCGCCTGCATCCGTTAGCCAAGACGGATCCGTCATGAACTCTATTGAAAGTCAATAGGGGGCGGATCCGCTTTCGATTGCGTCAGGGAAAACGGATCTGTCCCCATTGACTTGCATTGTGGGTCATGATGGATCTGTCTTGCTCCGCATCCCAGGACAGAAAGCAAATCACAGCATGCTGCGGTTTGCTCTCCGGTATGAGAATGGAACGGAATGCATTTTGGAGCATTCCGTTCTGTTCAGTTACATTTTGTCCCCATTGACAATGAATGGAAACAAAACGGAAGCGTTTTTTTTTTCTGGTATTGAGACCCTATGACGGATCTCAATACCGGAAAATAGAAACGCTAGTGTGAAAGTAACCTTATACAGCTGCAATGGTTTTCTTAAAATATCCTTGCAATAACTATGCACAAAATGCTGGAACAAAATGAAACATCTGTCATTTGTGTTGTGTGTTGTAGATACTGTATGGTGATCCTACAGTAGTTATTTTAGGAGTTACATCTATGAACCTACAGTAGTTACTTTAGGTGTTGCATCTATAAACCTACAGTAGTTATTTTAGGTGTTGCATCTATAAACATACAGTAGTTATTTTAGAAGTTGCATCTACATCTATGAACCTACAGTAGTTACTTTAGGAGTTGCATTTACATATATGAACCTACAGTAGTTACTTGAGGAGTTGCATTTACATATATGAACCTACAGTAATTACTTGAGGGGTTGCATCTACATCTATGAACCTACATTAGTTACTTGAGGAGTTGCATCTACATCTATGAACCTACAGTAGTTATTTGAGGAGTTGCATCTACATCTTTGAACCTACAGTAGTTACTTGAGGAGTTGCATCTACATCTATGAACCTAAAATTAATTACTTTAGAAGTTGCATATACATCTATGAACCTACAGTAGTTACTTGAGGGGTTGCATCTACATCTATGAACCTACATTAGTTACTTGAGGAGTTGCATCTACATCTATGAACCTACAGTAGTTATTTGAGGAGTTGCATCTACATCTATGAACCTACAGTAGTTACTTTAGGAGTTGCATATACATCTATGAACCTACAGTAGTTACTCGAGGAGTTGCATCTACACCTATGAACCTAAAATTAATTACTTTAGAAGTTGCATATACATCTATGAACCTACAGTAGTTACTTGAGGAGTTGCATCTACATCTATGAACCTAAAATTAATTACTTTAGAAGTTGCGTCTACATCTATGAACCTAGAGTAGTTATTGCATGAGTTTATTTTATCAAACAGTGGGAAAATCAGATATTACCCTGGACTTTCAGAATACACAGGCACTTTGATCATATAGGCAGAATACAATGCAATGTTTGAGTTCCTAACAAGAGCCTTTTTCTATTATTGAATAGTAATGAGGCTGCAATTCTGAAAATGGAAGCATATCAGGGAACCGCTTTATGTGTAAGTCCTCAAGACTCAAGCTTTAAATAAAATTTGGCACCAGGCAGACTTCTTCATATTTAAAGAGCTATAAGCTGCCCTAATAGCAATGACATGTTGGTCTTCAATGAACAACTTATGAACTGCTGATGAGGTGACAGATACATGGGAGATCACTGATCAGTTCAAAGGTCAGATCCTTCTGGCAGTGGCGTACATACCAGGGTCGCAGGGGTCGCAGTTGCGACCGGGCCCGGCACTCCAGGGGGCCCGGCCGCCTGTGAACCCCCCCCCAGGCCGCTGGCAGGGCTCCCGCTGTACTCAGATGTAATGGAGCGCTCTGGTGGGGCCCGGCATGAAGTACAGTGGCAATTTCTGGCCCCATCAGAGCGCTCCATGCCACCATTACATGTATAATATGGGGGGTGGGGGGGCCGGAGGGTCAAGTAAGGGAGGGGGGGGGGCACGCACTCACACACACAGGGCCGGCAGTTCCATTTCTATAGTGAAGCAGGGAAACCTCTCTGCTCCCTGCTTCACTGATCTTCAGAGCTCAGAGGAGCTCCCCCTGCTGGCCCCAGATCGCGCTGCTGCCTGTCACTGTGGGAGGAGACCTAAAAACCCGGCAAGCTGCCTACTCTCATCAGGGAAGAAGGTAAGTATGTAAGATTTTTTTTTTCTAATGCTGCAGACTGGGGGCAGAGAGGCAGAGGGGCAGGGGGCAGGGGGGCAAAGGGGCAGAGGGGCAGAGGGGCAGGGGGGGGGATTGATGGGAACAACTAGAGTGAGGGGGCACAAAAGTTGGCATCTCTACTGAGGGGCACCTAATCTGCCATAACTAATTTGAGGGGGCACCTAATGTGGCATAACTACTGTGAGGGGGCACATATAAAGGCATAACTATGAGGGGGCACATATGAAGGCATAACTACTGTGACGGGGCATGTAAGGCTACTTTCACACTAGCGTTCGATCGGATCCGTTCTGAACGGATCCGATCATATTAATGCAGACGGAGGCTCCGTTCAGTACGGATCCGTCTGCATTAATAACTTAGAAAAAATTCTAAGTGTGAAAGCAGCCTGAGCGGATCCGTTCAGACTTTCAATGTAAAGTCAATGGGGGACGGATCCGCTTGAAGATTGAGCCATATGGTGTCATCTTCAAGCGGATCCGTTCCCATTGACTTACATTGTAAGTCTGAACGGATCCGCTCGCCTCCGCACGGCCAGGCGGACAGCTGAACGCTGCAAGCAGCGTTCAGCTGTCCGCCTGTCCGTGCGGAGGCGAGCGGAGCGGAGGCTGAACGCCGCCAGACTGATGCAGTCTGAGCGGATCCGCTCCATTCAGACTGCATAAGGGCTGGACGGAGGCGTTCGGGTCCGCTCGTGAGCTCCTTCAAACGGAGCTCACGAGCGGACCGACGAACGCTAGTGTGAAAGGAGCCTAATCTGGCATAACCAATGTGAGGGGCACATATGTGAGCATATCTAATGTGAGGGGCACATAATCTGGCATAACCACTCTGAGGGGACACATATCTGGGCAAATTTACTTTGAAGGGGCACATAACCGGGCATAAATACTGTGAAGGGGCACATAATCTGGCATTATTACTGTGAGAGGACACGTAATCTGGCATAACCACTCTGAGGGGGCACATATGTGGGCATATTTACTTTGAGGGGGCACATAACTGGGCATAAATACTGTGAGGGGCACATAATCTGGCATTACTACTGTAAGGGGCATATAATCTGGCGTTACTAGGTGAGGGGCACATAGTCTGGCATTAATACTGTGAGGGGGCACATAATCTGGCATTACTACTGTAAGGGGACACATATTTGGCATAACTACTATGAGGGGGCACATATCTGGGCATAATTACTGTGACGGGAACAAAGGTGGGCATAACTACTGTGAGGGGGCCACAAGGTGGGCATTAGTACCGTGTGGTTGCACTTAGGGGAAATGTCCTAGATTACCCTGCTACACATTGGCATGGCTCAGTCTTACAGGCCAGCTGGTGATTTTACAAGGGCAGTCACCATCCCTTCCTTATGTGATTATTCTTTTTTTCTCACCACAGGGACCTTGTTCTGGATCCAGCGGACATCACGCCGACGCCATCGACACCCTGGATGAGGTAGGACCAGATTTTATTAGGACTAGGTGAGTGTAGCCATGCATTGGGCTTAGGGCTCTTTAACACAAGCGGATCCCGTGCGAGGAATCCGCTGCGTAAATGAGAGCCAAGCCCCGTTCCGGACAGCAGAGACACAGAGCATTAACATGACTGATAATGCTCCGTGCCTCTCTGTGATCTCTTTACTACAAAATCACAGAGACATAAAGTTGTCACCGTGATTTTGTAGTAAAAAGATCACAGTCAATCATGTCACTGCTCCGTGTCTCTGCTGTCTAGAATGGGGCTTGGCACTCAGTCACGCCGCGGATTAGCCGCACGGAAAGAGCCCTTAGTAAAAAAAATCTGCCGGTTCTTTGAAAAAATGTTTGCACTGTGGCCCATAACACTATAGTTACACCACTGGTAGGGGAGGTAGTGGGGGGGGGGCTAGGAGGCAGGTTGGGGGGGGGCGACGGGGAGGGGGCCCCATAGATCAGTTTCGCACCGGGGCCCCATGGATTGTGTGTACGCCACTGCCTTCTGGCTACTTTACAAGAAAGGTGTTGGTGAGCAACTCAAATTATTTGAAGACTCAATCAGCTAAGCAGACGTGCTTTCATAAAGTGCATGCATGCTGTCAGTTAGGGCTCATGCACATGACCATATGCCTTCCGAGACATACGGTCTGGGAGTGGGCCATATGCCTCGGAGCGGCATACATCGTGCGCACGGGAGCACACAGCATCATAGGTTACTATGATGCTGTGCGCATCGGGCCACCCGCTGGACTATTGTCCTGCACTCATATGATATTATGAGTGCACGAAAATAGCCCTGTGCGCAAAATAGCTCCCGTGCGCACGATGTATGCCGCTCCGGGACATATGGCCCGCTCACGGACCGTATGTCTCGGAGGGCATAGGGTTGTGTGCATGTGCCTTTAGTCTGCCAATAAGGAGTATGGAGGTGGAATTTTTGGTGTGTTATTACATCCATATATTACCATTAGGGAGTCTTTTTTTTAAATATATATACAAACTGAAGTAACAAACTGACATCACTTCATCGGCTTTTAACAATTTTTCTCAGTCACCCGCTGACATGATATAAAAATCCCCCATCAAACTCATCTTGGAATTAAATAAGGGTCTATTCACACGTCCGTAATTTGCGTCAATGGGGCTGTATTTTCGGTATCCGCATCCGCATTTTCGGTATCCGCAATTCCGTTCCTGAAAAAAATAGAACATGTCCTATTCTTGTCCACAATATCGGACCACAAAAGGCATTTTCTATTATAGTGTCTGTGATGTGCGGTCCGCAAATTGCAGATCGGACATTGCAGGTGTCCGTGTTTTGCGGATCCGCAATTTGTGGATCCGCAAAACACTTACGGTCGTGTGAATGTAAGTGTTTTGCAGATCCACAAATAGCTGATCCACAAAACACCTGCAATGTGCCATCCGCAATTTGCGGACCGCACATCACAGACACTATAATAGAAAATGCCTTTTCTGGTCCGCAATTGCGGACAAGAATAGGAGATGTTCTACTTTTTTCAGGAACGGAATTGCGGATCCAGAAAATGCGGATCCAGAAAATGCGGATTCGCATCCGTTCCAGCCCCATTGAAAGTGAATGGGTCCGCAAATTGCGGAATGAATGCACACGCAAATTACGGACGTGTGAATGGACCCTAAGGCTGAAAACTGATGCCATTGCCTCGAATAGATGTTAGGCTACTTTCACATCAATGGTATGAAATCTGCCAGGCTGTTCCAACAGAGAACAGTCTGCCAGAATTCACCAGATCTGGCACTGCCTCATTAAAGGGGTTGTCTTACTTCAGCAAGTGGCATTTATCATGTAGAGAAAGTTAATAGAAGCCACTTACTAATGTATTGTTATTACCCATATTGCTTCCTTTGCTGGTTTGATTCATTTTTCCATCACATTATACACTGCCATGGTTACAAACCACCCTGCAATCCATCAGTGGTGATCATGCTTGCATGCTATAGGAAAAAGCGTCAGGCTGACACTTTTTTCTATAGTGTGCAAGCACGACCGCCACTGATGGATTGCAGGGTGGTATGTAACCATGGAAACGAGCAGTGTATAATGTGATGGAAAAATGAATCCAGCTAGCAAAGAAGACAATATGGACAATCACAATATATTAGTAAGTGGCTTCTATTACCTTTCTCTACATGATAAATGGCACTTGCTGAAGTGAGACAACCCCTTTAAGTGTCTGTGGTTTGACAACCCCTTTAAGTGTCTGTGGTTTGTGTCCGGCCGGTTGACTGTTTGTCTGTCGGAACAGCCATGCCGTAGTTTCACACCAGAGGTGTGAACCTAGCCCGAGTAGGGCATGTTGAGTATTCTATCATTATCATTTTTTTAAATGAAAAAGTAAAAAGAAACTTAAAGGGGGTCCAGCTTTGGGGGATTGTTTAACAGACCCCTTCACCATGTTATACCTGTTGAAAAACTTATAGTCACCTAGTCCCCGTCATTCATTTTTGGCTCACTGACTCTCTTCAGTGGTCTTCTGTTCTTCAGGAGGACAGAGAAAAAAGAAAGAACCCATCCACCGTGTGGGCGCCAGTCCACAGATTAAAATCGGATCATATAGTACTATAGATCCGTAGGAAAAAATTGTTCAGCGTTTAAGGCAAATACTAAATCTGAGGTATAAAATATATATTAGATCATAGTGTGAGATAATCCCAAATGAAACAGTATATAATGACCTAAAGAAGCTTTGCAAGCTGGTGTATAGCTGAACACTCAAAGACAGTTAAAAACATCAATGTAGATAAATAAACAAATGTGCATTGGATAACTCACTTCACAAGGGGAGATAGTCTATGCGGTAAAGCTCAAGACACCCATAGGCTGAACTCCCCTGCCAGGATCGCTTCTAGAATCACAGGAATAACCGCAGCAACCATAGACAGTACTTCTGGAAGATTCCCTTTATTGAAATCAAGGCTCAACGCGTTTTGGGGGTTTACAGAAAACACCCCCTTCCTCTGGAGCTAATAGTATGCACAAGAACATAAACAACATAAACATATATCGTACCTGTGGCTTTATATACCTGCCTGTGTCATCTATCGGTTTGAGAAAAGCATGGTGGGGAGGGGCCAGAAGTGGGCGTCGCTTCCGGATCCGGGTTGTTTATAGGCCCATCTTGTATATAATTCATAAATTTAGGAAGTTTCTATGGTGGCATAGGGTGGTTTAGGACATGTATGTCCCTTCTCAGCAGTGCCGTGGAGGGTACCTGAACGCTGGAAGCCGCCAGTCGTTCCGGACTGGTCGGAGGAACCCCTTCCGGTCTTTGTAATGTATCCGTGGACCGCATCAAACATGTGACTTCCGATCCTCAGCCACAATATGAACGCCCCCTTGTAATTGCGTCTGCGTGAGTCCCGCAGACCCAAATGCTGAACCTGGATGTTCTAAAGGGCGGGGTTAGCAGAGAAAAACTGATTTCTTATATAGAGATATATATATATATATATATATATAAAAATATAGGAGTATGACTTTTCTAAAAGATGTACGTGAATTTTCTAAAGGATATATATATGGATGATAAAAAGGCTTAGACCCAAAAAAGTCTGTAGGTAAATGAACCATATGTAGAAAAAATTATTTATGTGTAAAAAATAATTTATATAAAAAAGGGGTATTTAGGAACTGTTATAAAGACTCCCGTGAGTATATAAAACCATATGTATTTATATGGATCTAAAGGTTATGGACAAAAACATGTACAATAAAACATACGTATAATTAAAAGGGTATTAAAAAACACTGTTGTACAAGGAATAGATAAAAATAAGAAGAGATATTCAATAAATACTTATTCACAATGAGTAACAGTGATCCCAATATTGGTGCTTGTATCATATTATATACCCAATCAATGTATGGGTATATATATAGGGTGTATGCATAACCTTAGGGTGTATGTACCTATTCCTAATAACCTGTGGGAATCTCGATCAATGAATAAATAATAAAATAATAAGGGATACAGAAATAGGGGTAAAATATTATATTCAGAATCTCATGTATATATAAAAAGGAGCTAGTATTAATGTATTCCAGTAAGTACATAGAAAAGGAGCTATGTCTAATAATGTATTCTAGTGACTCATTGAGTCCAAATGGTGATAGAGTGTTCAACCGGTATAACCAATACATTTCTTTGTGGCAAAGGGATTGGTAGGAATTGGGAATCCACTCAAGATGTATCACCATAAGAACTGTGGGGTCGCTTTCGTGACAAGCTAAAAAATGGCGGGAAACACTATGCGTCGGGACTTTGCGTCTAATGTTAGAGCGATGTTCGTTCATTCTTACTCATAGCGTCTGGGTCGTCCTACCAATGGGCATCGAAGTAGGTAAATTACTAGACCCACAGTTCATCTCATGATTAAGGGTGAATCTCTCCTGTGAAGTAGTGCTAATAACCTCTTTTGCGTTGTGTGTTATGCTGGCGCAACACATACATCTTTTGGTGTTACATTTAAATGCACCTATCTTAGCCGAATTCTTTTTGGAAGTTTGTGGAAATGCCGTTTTCTTTGGAGATAATTTTGGAAAGGAGGGGGCTAAGATATTTTTCCGTGTTTGGGCACGTCGGTAAGTAACTACAGGAAGACATGGAATATCATTCTTTAATATTGGATCCTTCAATAATACCCCCCAATGTTTGGAGAGTATTTGCCGGCTAGTGGCATGTTTAGAGTTATACCTGGTAATAAGATTCACCCTAGTTTTTTGTGACGTAGTTCCATTGTTTTGTTCTATTTTAGTCAGATTTGGTTGTAGGGCTTCCTTTTGGCTACCATTCAGGGTTCTTTTAATAGAATCCTGGATGAGTTTCTTAGGATACCCTTTTTTATGGAAACGGTCTGGGAGAGTTTTTAATTGTTGTTCACAGGTATGGTCTTCCGAACAGTTTCTCCTCACTCTCTTCATTTGGCTGTATGGAATGTTTTTAAGCCATTTATGGTGGTGACAGCTCTTAAAATCTAAATAACTATTGGCATCTACTTTTTTTAAATGTGTTTTGGTGATGATTCTATCTTGTGTTGTGGTAAGGTGGACATCTAAAAAGATAGCTTCTCTGGGACTGTGTTCATGGCGGAACGTGAGTCCCCAGTCATTGACGTTCAATTCTTCTATAGGAGTTAAGAGAGATTTTTCATCGCCATCCCAGATGAAAATAACATCATCAATGAATCTATGATATAATTTGATGTTGGGATGGGAAAGGAGGCCAAATCTCTCTTCAAATAGGCCCATGAAGAGGTTGGCGTATGATGGTGCGAATTTTGTACCCATTGCTGTATCTTTTTCTTGTATATACACTGTGTTGAAGGAAAAAACTGTTGCGATTCAAAATGAATTCTATGGATCTGATGATGAAATCTTTCTGCTGGCGCCCAGTAGTTACTCTCTAAACCTCATTTGAAATTTCTCAAGGGAAGTGTGTGACTAACTCTCTTTTATGGGACTTGTGTACCCCTCTTTATATCTTCCTTCTGTTCTTCAATCATCTATCCTGTAAACCTCTAGACAGAGTCACATAAGATGAACTAGTTAGACACATGGTTTTTTTTCAGCCTTACAAATTATGTTACTGTGTTACATGTGCTGCAGCAGCCAGTGACTGGCCTCAGCAGTAACGTGTCCTTAAGTAGCACATCACTGCTGGATCTTGTGCTTCTTGGGGACACAGTACCTCTGAGGCTAATCATTGGTTGCAGATGTGATCCCATCCATCTGAAAGTTTACAGGATATGGACTGACCCCTGCCAGTTAGTTGTTTGATGAAGTCATGGCACTCACTGGAGCTCCGATGACAATGGCAGCCTCCTCACAACTTACCACCCACAGTGCCGTCCATTAGATAATGGCTGTGCTTGGTATTATAGCTCAGGCCCCTAACTTGAATGGGATTGAGCTGTGTCTAGGCAATTTGACTTATATGACCTATAAATATGATGTCACATGGCCTTGTAAGAGGCCTAAGTACTCAAGCTGCTGCAGCTTAGTCCCATTTACTTCAATTGGGCAGTGCTGACAAGAGCTGCAGTACTAGACACAGACAAAACCATATGTATGGTACCATGCCTAGATGAACAATGAAGGATAAAACATGTATGCTGTTATACCCATTGTTCTGTCTTCATACACGTTCACACAGTGTGCAGTCTGACATTCAGCATAAACCATTCCTTCCAAATAAGAGTACTGTTCTTTGTAGGTAGTCAACTTGTTTATTGGTAAAACAGAATTGTTGATTGGCAAAACAGGATTGTTTGGTAATACTACAAGAATACAAATAGCAAGTATAAGTATAAAGTATAGATAGCATGTACTATAACATTTGCATTAACACTGAAGCAGATAATAAAATTGCTGCCTGTACATAAGATTACATGTCTAGCTAACAGTAATAACTCCCTGAGTAACAATTACAACTAACTGAACAGCTCTGCAACACACAATATCCCTGAAACAAAGGTAGATCTCTCACCAGATATGCTTTTACAAGAATGGTGAAGTTTAAGAAGGAGGCATGCAAAAGGACAGCTCTGCTGATGTGTCCTGGAAACTGGAGGCTTCTCTTTCCCAGGATGCTTTGCACTCCCACAATGCCGTGCACCACCACACAATGCAGTAGTCTTTGTAACAGGAAAAACAAAGTGTAATGCAACTTAACACTGCTAGATGGTGCTATAACCCCACTAAACACTTGAGAATTACCAAGGCTCTGGCAGAATGAACTAGAATCATTTTCTAACCCTGCTGGGCAGAACACTCCCCGTCTGGCGTCAACAGACGCCACTACTACTAAATCCTTTCTTAGCAACCCATTCTGGTCAATGGTGGGATCAAGCTTTTTCAAAGTGCTATCCTTGGAGAATGTTTGACCTCTGCTGAGATAGTCTATTTCCTTAGCATAACATTCATGCTGTATAGTGCAAATTATTATGTTTTTGGACCTTTCCAGTAGAGATGGCCTTGCGGTTCGCCTGTCAGTTTCTTCACGGCGAACTTTGCTCGTTCCCGATTCGCCGAACATGCGGCAATATTCGCACGCAACATATTTTTTTGCATAGTGCCGAACTGTGACCCATGACACATCGATCAGGTGTGACAGGACAGCCAATTGAGACGTTTCAGCACATGGACACACCCCCAACCCTATAACAGAACTTGATTTGGCAGCCATTTTACATTAAGTGTTTGGCCAGTGTACGGAGAGGTTGCATTTTGGAGCAGGGACAGTTAGGGTCACCAAACGCTAGCTAATAGGGCCACAATTTTTTTTAAAGGACTGGTATAGGTGTGCTATCGATAGGTGTGATATAGAGGGGTGTGATATACTTCAAATATACTTTCTAACATAGAAATTATATTATAGTGTATTTATATTGTGCAGCAGTTGTGTGCGGTTCTGCTGCGATACCGCAGCTAGATAGAGGGACAAACGCTATTGGAGTAACTAATTGCAACGGGTGTGATATACCTGCTGCCCCGAAAAAAACTTCTTGAGGGCTGCGATATCTCTTCTTCCACAAAATCCTGATTGAGGGGTGCCATATACCTGTTTCCGCCAAATACTGATTGTGGGGTACTATATACCCGTTTCCACCAAATACTGCTTGAGGGGTACTATATACCTTCTTCCACAAAATACTGATTGAGGGGTGCTATTACTATATAACTTCTTCCACGAAATACTGATTGAGGGCTGCAATACACCTGCTTCCACAAAATACTGATTGAGGGGTGCTATATACCTGTTTCCACCAAACACTGATTGAGGGGTGCTATATACCTGTTTCTGCCAAATACTGATTGAGGGGTGCCATATTCCTTCTTCCGCTAAATACTGATTGAGGGGTGCTATTGCTACATAACTTCTTCCTCCAAATACTGATTGAGGGCTGCAATACACCTGCTTCCACAAAATACCGATTGAGGGGTGCCATATACCTGTTTCCGTGAAACCCTGATTGAGGAGTGCTATATATCTGTTTCCGCCAAATACTGATTGAGGGGTGTTATATACCTGTTTCTTGCAAATACTGATAGAAGGGTGCCACATACCTTCTTTTACAAAATACTGATTAAGGGGTGCTATTCCTATATACCTTCTTCCACCAAAAAGGGATTGAGGGCTGCGATACACCTGCTTCCACAAAATACTGATTGAGGGGTGCTATATACCTGTTTCCACCAAATACTTATTGAGAGGTGCTATATACCTGTTTCTGCCAAATACTGATTGAGGGGTGCCATATGCCTTCTTCTACTAAATACTGATTGAGGGGTGCTATTGCTATATACCTTCTTCCTCCAAATACTGATTGAGGGCTGCAATACACCTGCTTCCACAAAATACTGATTGAGGGGTGCCATATACCTGTTTCTGCAAAATCCTGATTGAGGGGTGCTATATACCTGTTTCCGCCAAATACTGATTGAGGGGTGTTATATACCTGTTTCTGGCAAATACTGATAGAAGGGTGCCATATACCTTCTTTTACAAAATACTGATTAAGGGGTGCTATTGCTATATACCTTCTTCCACCAAAAAGTGATTGAGGGCTGCGGTACACCTGCTTCCACAAAATACTGATTGAGGGGTGCCATATACCTGTTTCCGCCAAATACCGATTAAGGGGTGCTATATACCTGTTTCCGCCAAATACTGATTGAGGGGTGCCATATACCTACTTCCACAAAATACTGATTGAGGGCTGCAATACACCTGCTTCCACAAAATACTGATTGAGGGGTGCCATATGCCTGTTTCCGACAAATACTGATTGAGGGGTGCCATATACCTTCTTCCACTAAATACTGATTGAGGGGTGCTATTGCTATATACCTTCTTCCATCAAATACTGATTGAGGGCTGGGGTACACCTGTTTCCGCAAAATATTGATTGAGGGGTGCCTAAAGCCTGTTTCCGACAAATACTGATTGAGGGGTGCCATATACCTTCTTCCACAAAATACTGATTGAAGGCTGCAATACACCTGCTTCCACAAAATACTGATTGAGGGGTGCCATAGTCCTGTTTCCGACAAATACTGATTGAGGGGTGCCATATACCTTCTTCCACTAAATACTGATTGAGGGGTGCTATTGCTATATACCTTCTTCCACCAAATACTGATTGAGGGCTGGGGTACACCTGCTTCCGCAAAATATTGATTGAGGGGAAGCAGGTGTCTTCAAAGTTAAGAAACAACATCTAAGGATCCCAATTCCCCAAAAAAAGTTCGGATTCCTTACCCACTATAAAAGGGAAATAGGAACAGGGGGATGTCAACCACTGAGGAAGGGGTCATTGTTTTAAATATCCGAAACGCGTCTGGTACTAATCCCCCCATCAAGAAATAGGATATTGCCAGATTGAGGAGGCCTGGACATATTCATAAGTACAACGAACTGCTAAAGCGAAAAACCGCCATCATATAAAAGACATCAAACCCACGTGGAGCCAAACAACCTATTGGCGCGAAAATCAAGTTCGTACAAGCAGCCCTTGAGACCGGGATCCGAAAGATTATACGCCGAGTCGAGGGCCCACTGTCCAGTACAAGACCTCCGGTAAGACATTGCATATCCTATTCAAGCGATCGCTTTCTATACTAATACAGCGGGACGCCGCTGTGCGCACAAGCAGTCGAAATCTAGTCGACATAGACTGTTTAAGGCTACACATGCCTATGTTCTCGATCACAGGAATTTACATGCACTAAAGAACTGGCTATATTTCGGTAGCAAGCGATTATTTGTATCACCAGTATTTCGCACCGAACTATTACATCTATATGCCAGAGGATCGATTACAAGCCGACCAGTATAATCGACAACAAGCAAATATTCCAAGAGACTAAAATTCTGCATTGGAAAAACGCATTACTATCAGTGAATAATACACCACTCGATAACATCGAATATCCGAATTTATGGTTTTAATTATTCGTATATTGGGATCTTATTCATGTTGATTTTATTATTCTAACCTCACCACCAGTATTCTCTGCTAAATTTACATTAGTGTTAAATATTATACCCTTTGTTGAATTTTAGAACATTGTCGAATTTTATATCATTGTCGATTTTTTTTTCGATTTTTTTATATTGTGTAAATCACTTATTCTATCATATTATGTTCAATAAAAGATCCCTTTACTTATAGAGAGTGCCCCACTTCCATTCTTTATTTATTTACCTTTATCAGACTGGGTGTTGTCTGTTAGTGGGAGCACCTCTGTTGGATCTCCACCTCACTCTAGTGCGACATTTTCCTCTATTCATATACCTGTTTACGCCAAATACTGATTGAGGGGTGCCATATACCGTCTTCCACTAAATACTGATTGAGGAGTGCTATTGCTATATACCTTCTTCCACAACATACTGATTGAGGGCTGTGATACACCTGCTTCCACAAAATACTGATTGAGGGGTGCCATATACCTGTTTCCGCCAAATACTGATTGAGGAGTGCTATATACCTGTTTCTGCCAAATACTGATTGATGGGTGCCATATACCTTCTTTCACAAAATACTGATTGAGGGGTGCTATTGCTATATACCTTTTTCCATAAAATACTGATTGAGGGCTGCAATATACCTTCTTCCACAAAAACTGCTCTTCTCTACGGACTTAGGCAGAGGGTCATTTAGAAAATGGCAGGCAGAGGAAGAGGCAGACACATTTTTGTGGCCTGTACTGGCCGACAGTTACATATTTATCCTGTGACCGCCTAATGTACCTCCAGCCACAGAATCCAAAGTTCTTTGCAATCAGGTGAATTCCTGTTGCTTAATTTTTAGGGCCTGTACTGGCTGACAGTTACATTTTTATCCTGTGACTGCCTAATGTACCTCTAGCCACAGAATCCAAAGTTCTTTGCAGTCAGGTGAATGCCTATTGCCTAATTTTTGGGGCCTGTACTGGCCGACAGTTACATTTTTTATCTCTAGCCACATAATCACACCCCTGTCTCACTCCTCTGCCTCTTATTATGGTGGCGTATGAACCGCATTCACCATAAAGACCTTCTAATGTCACAGGGTCATGTGACTGTGCCCCCCCACCCCGTACTGTGCCCCTCACCCCATACTGTGCCCCCCTTATACCCTGCATTGTGCCCTCTTACAACACCCTGTGCAGTGCCCCTAGTCATTCCCTGTACTGTGCCCTCTTATACCCTTTTATCCAGTCACGGTATGGCGGTGTTATCCGGTCACTGTACAGAGGTGTTATCCGGTCAATGTATGTCGGTGGTATCCAATAACTGGATGGCCATAACTGTATCCCCTTTCCCTACCCACGCCATCCTATTTTAGACCTGGCATGAGCGGGGAAAATATGCAGATTGCGGTGCTAAGGACCTTTGCGCCACAATCTGTGTCAGAAAAACGCCTAACATACACGTATTTCTATATAGAAATGACCACCTAATTGTATTATTATTCAGGGATAGGGCTAATATCTTTATATTACAGGGAGTGCAGAATTATTAGGCAAGTTGTATTTTTGAGGATTAATTTTATTATTGAACAACAACCATGTTCTCAATGAACCCAAAAAACTCATTAATATCAAAGCTGAATATTTTTGGAAGTAGTTTTTAGTTTGTTTTTAGTTTTAGCTATTTTAGGGGGATATCTGTGTGTGCATGTGAGTATTACTGTGCATAATTATTAGGTAACTTAACAAAAAACAAATATATACCCATTTCAATTATTTATTTTTACCAGTGAAACCAATATAACATCTCAACATTCACAAATATACATTTCTGACATTCAAAAACAAATCAGTGACCAATATAGCCACCTTTCTTTGCAAGGACACTCAAAAGCCTGCCATCCATGGATTCTGTCAGTGTTTTGATCTGTTCACCATCAACATTGCGTGCAGCAGCAACCACAGCCTCCCAGACACTGTTCAGAGAGGTGTACTGTTTTCCCTCCTTGTAAATCTCACATTTAATGATGGACCACAGGTTCTCAATGGGGTTCAGATCAGGTGAACAAGGAGGCCATGTCATTAGATTTTCTTCTTTTATACCCTTTCTTGCCAGCCACGCTGTGGAGTACTTGGACGCGTGTGATGGAGCATTGTCCTGCATGAAAATCATGTTTTTCTTGAAGGATGCAGACTTCTTCCTGTACCACTGCTTGAATAAGGTGTCTTCCAGAAACTGGCAGTAGGACTGGGAGTTGAGCTTGACTCCATCCTCAACCCGAAAAGGCCCCACAAGCTCATCTTTGATGATACCAGCCCAAACCAGTACTCCACCTCCACCTTGCTGGCGTCTGAGTCGGACTGGAGCTCTCTGCCCTTTACCAATCCAGCCACGGGCCCATCCATCTGGCCTATCAAGACTCACTCTCATTTCATCAGTCCACAAAACCTTAGAAAAATCAGTCTTGAGATATTTCTTGGCCCAGTCTTGACGTTTCAGCTTGTGTGTCTTGTTCAGTGGTGGTCGTCTTTCAGCCTTTCTTACCTTGGCCATGTCTCTGAGTATTGCACACCTTGTGCTTTTGGGCACTCCAGTGATGTTGCAGCTCTGAAATATGGCCAAACTGGTGGCAAGTGGCATCTTGGCAGCTGCACGCTTGACTTTTCTCAGTTCATGGTCAGTTATTTTGCGCCTTGGTTTTTCCACACGCTTCTTGCGACCCTGTTGACTATTTTGAATGAAACGCTTGATTGTTCGATGATCACGCTTCAGAAGCTTTGCAATTTTAAGAGTGCTGCATCCCTCTGCAAGATATCTCACTATTTTTGACTTTTCTGAGCCTGTCAAGTCCTTCTTTTGACCCATTTTGCCAAAGGAAAGGAAGTTGCCTAATAATTACGCACACCTGATATAGAGTGTTGATGTCATTAGACCACACCCCTTCTCATTACAGAGATGCACATCACCTAATATGCTTAATTGGTAGTAGTAGTAGGCTTTTGAGCCTATACAGCTTGGAGTAAGACAACATGCATAAAGAGGATGATGTGGTCAAAATACTCATTTGCCTAATAATTCTGCACTCCCTGTATATAGATTTTAGTGTATTATACTGTGGCCTGTATTTCCCAGTAGAAAATGATCCTTGGGAAACACAGTCCTCATCCCTAACCACTAGGACCAGGTAGCGCTCTGTCAGTACATAGCGGCCTTCCCTCTCCACCACACTGCTCTGCTGTGTACTGGTGCTTATTCTGACACTAGGGCTGGGTTCACATCCTATTTTTGCCATCCATTTAATGCATACCAAAAATATATGCGTTAACAGATGCCTCAGACTGATGCCGTACAGTGGCGTCCGTTCACCATACAGTTCCATGGTAGAAAAAACGTATGTATTTTTTTATGGACTCTGCAGGATACAAAAATGTGGAGTGCTGCACATTTATATACGTCAAACCGATAGGAAATAAAAATTTTCAAGGCTCCAGCATGGCACATTTTTGAGAGTTTCCCTTTAACCTCCTTGGCGGTATTCCCGAGCGTGACTCGGGGTTAATTTTCGCTGCCAGGAGCGGTAACCCGAGTGAGTCCCCCATCACCTTCTGCCGGCGATCCGGCGATGTCCTCTGCTGTGAGCGCCGGCCAGCATCTGACTTCCTGGTTCCGTTCCCTGCGAGCAGCAGCTGCGCATGGGGGCGGAACTGGGCGGGAAATTCCCAAAAATATAAACACTAAAAGTGACACAGACACATAAAATAGGTTATACATTGTAATCTGAGAGGATTACACTGTATAACCTCAGATCTGACATGTGATTACTGTACAGTGCCCCTTGCCTGCCATTTTACTGTAATTTGTGCCCATAAAATAAATTTATAACATGGCATCAAAAAAGCGCAACTTTACTTCAAAAGCGGTTTTGGACCAGTTGAGTGACAGCGACAGTGACATGGAGGTGCTCGCAGAACTGAGCGATAGTGAGTCGTGGGGAGATTTGTCGTCTGACACTGATCTGGCAAGTGACAACGGCGATGATCCTGCACCTGACCTCAGCCATGTGCGCACTTGGTGCCCTATTGACTGCGATACAGACCAGGTAGCGCCCCCAAGATTCCTGTTCACTGGATCACCTGGGATGAAGGTAGATGTTGAGCGTGACAACCCTCTGGCATACCTGCAATTATTCCTCACTGAGGAGGTAATTGAAAAAATTGTCACGGAGACAAATCGCTACCAAGAGCAGCAATCCGCTACGCTGCATGCCACCTTTTCCAGCAGCAGTAAAAGGGGGCCGGTGACCAAAGAGGACATGTGGCAGTTTCTGGGACTCATCATTCTTCAGGGGGTGATGGGGAAACCGCTCCAGAAATGGTACTGGACCACCAATAAGTTGCTGGCCACTCCATTTTTTGGCACCGTGATGTCAGAATACCGGTTTTCCCTCATCATGAAGTATTTCCACTTCACGAACAATGAAGAATTTGATGAGGCTACGCATCCTGCGCCAAAAAAAATAAAAAATCTGGGAGGTATGGCAAATTATTGTGACCAATTTCCAGCGGACCTATGTGCCAGAAAGGGACGTCAGCGTAGATCAGGGATGTCAAACTCGTGGCCCTCCAGCTGTTGCAAAACTACAACTCCCATCATGCCTGGGCATACTACAGCTATCAGGGAATGATGGGAGTTGTAGTTTTGCAACATCTGGAGGGCCATGTGTCACAACCAGACAGCTGAGAAGCTCTGACAGAAGCCTTTCAGAACCTCCTCCTTGAGTTTCTTTGTTGTGATGTTCAATTCCTCATCTCGTTAGCCTCTCTCAGCTGTCATGTAGTTGGACTAATTGCATCCCTTTAAATTCCGCCCCATAATGCATTACTGGGCGGCTTATACTACTTCCTGGAGTGTGTGTGCATGCTGATCTTGTTTTCCAGTCTGCTACAAAGTTAAGTGCTGAACATTTATCTGTTATTTTCTGTTTGCTGGATCCCAGGTGACCCTGACTCCCTCCGTGTCTGGTGTAGGGAGCCGGTGGTCGTGTCCCCTCACTATTGTAGGGTGTTCAGGGGTTATATAGTCGAGGTACGTGGATATGCAACCATCCACCTCTGGGATCTTTGCATAGGCTGAGCAGCCAGGGAAAGTCTCAGGTCTTGTGCAGGGGTCTCCCTTTTGGTTCCTTAGCTTTGGATCCACTGAGTCATATATGCATGTTGCTTTGTCTTGTTTCCTGTACACCGTCCTTGACACCATGAGTTTGACATCCATGGCCTAGATGAAAGTTTGATGGCCTACAAGGGACGCCTAAGCTGGATACAGTACATAGCATCCAAAACAGCGCGGTTTGGCATCAAATCCTACATGCTGCACGAGTCATCCGCTGGGTACATCTGGAATTCGGTCATTTACACCGGTAAAGGCACGAAGTTCAACCCCAGGTACAGCGGCTATGGGATGGCCACATCATCTGTCCTTAAACTGCTGGAGCCATTGCTAAACCAGGGATATTGTGTGACCACGGACAATTTCTACACGTCTCCAGAACTGTATGAGGTTTTGCTACAAAACAAGACTGATGCATATGGTACCGTTAGGCCTAACCGACGTGACATGCCATCTATGTTTGCCAAGAAAAAACTCAAAACCGGAGAAATGGTTGCCTGGCAGAAGGGTAAGATGATGGCAATGCGATGGGGAGACAAGAAGGACGTGTGTCTCATGAGTACTGTGCAGAATACCTCTACTGCCATGGTCCACACAAAAGGTGGGAAAGATGTGCTGAAGCCGCAAGTCGTGATAGACTATAATAATACCATGGGAGGTGTCGACAGAGCCGATCAGGCAATGACATTTTATCCGGCTATGCGCAAACAGCAAAAAAAATATTATAAGAAGATCTTCAGGCATCTTCTGGAACAATGCCTTTGGAATGCATATATCCTGCACAGAGCAAAGAGTGACAAGCCTCTTGTTCATTTTGACTTTATATGGAAGGTGGTTGAGCGGATTTTTGTCAACCACCAGACGCCATCAGTAGCTATGAACAGACCTGGACGTCGTGCTGTTGACGTTGACAACCCAGAACGCCTGACTGGTCATCACTTTATCGACTTCATCCCGCCAACCGCAAAAAAGGCAGCACCTACCAGGATGTGCGTGGTTTGCTGCTCAAAGAGAGATGGCAATAGAAAGAAAGTCCGAAAAGAAACCAGGTTCCATTGTCCTGATTCTGACGTTGGACTTTTTGCAGTCCCATGTTTCAAAATTTATCACACTCAGGATGTTTATAGAATTTTCTGTGTTTTACAAATTTCATTATTTTTATTACATTATTAAATAAAATTATATTATTTATTAGATTTTAATTCATGATTTTGTGTTTGAAACTTTATCACATCTGTGATGTCTACTTAAGTCTTGTTTGGTCAGGTTTATGTAAGTAATTACTAAGAATTGCAAGCCTACAATACATAACACCATATTTCATGCAATTTTTTTTACCACTTTTGGTACCAAATTCCTGACATAATCATACCGCCAAGGAGGTTAAGACGCATAAAAATGGCCCCTGATTAAAATACATAATTTTGTGGGAATTTTTGCCAATGATTCCCTTCTGGTATATCACTGTCCATGTTGTGGGACTATTTGTGTACTTCTAGTAAGTGTTTGCTGCCTGCAAATATGACCTGAAGGTTTTTCAGGTTCTCCTGACATTAAAGTGAATGGTGCCGGCCGCGAACGTGCGGTTCGTGAACATTTGATCATCCCAGCCGATGTTCATCCATCACTACTTTCCAGGTTAGCAGCGGTAAAGGCGTGTTTGCAGTGATGCCAACCTTTGCAGGGCTTCTGGCTCATAGTTAATGTCGACTTGTAAGACTGAGCTATATAAACTACACAGGCTATACCACAAACGAGCAACATTCAGGTGAAGAACCTGTTGAAACAATGGGATTTGAGTTGGTGATCCGAAGTCACTGTACTTAGAACAGATACTTCAGGTCGGATTTATTCATCTGCATCTGTCTACAAATTCAAACGTGTCGGCTTTGGTACTGCAAGACGTTGAACCAGGAATGCAGGACCCGTAAAGCATGTTTTGTTTTTAAGGTGGCTAGGTGCGACGGATCTAACCGCGGTGTCTGCAGGATTATGCTGTGTAGACACGTAGTGCCACTGTTTAGGACAAGTGGATCTCCTGATCCTTAGCACCCGATTGCTGACATAGATGAAAAAGCGTCTGGTTTTGTTGCCAATATATCCTAGGACTACCTTGCTGTCCATGTAAAACTCAACTCCACTGCAAGCACAGAAGCACAGAGTTCCAGTTTGGGTATCGTGAGTTTGCGAAGTGGCGGCAGTTTGGTCCGGCTCAGAACATATCCTATATGGCATTGTTCTTTGACATCAATGGTCTTCAAGTATGCTACGGCAGCAATCGCCTTGACTGAAGCATCGCACAAGATATACAATCTTTTCATCTTGACTTCAGATGATGGCATGGAAGCATACGGTCGCGCCACATAAAGGCTTAACAAAGCTTCAAGAGACTTCTTCCAACCTGTCCATAGGTTCTTTTTCTCTGTGGGATGCGGATCATCCCAATCAGACGTCTTTGTGGTAAAGTCTCTTAACATTATTTTACCTTGGATGGTAACAGACGCTACGAATCCCAGAGGATCATATAAGCTGCTACTTCTCTGTGTGTGAAGGGCTTTTCTTCCTTGCTAATTTGGAAGGTGAATGTGTCTGCCTTTAAATCCCAGAGAAAACTGAGGCTCCGCTGAAGAGAGTTGGTGCTAAGATCCAAGTCCTTTAGATCATTTGAATGGTCTTGGGGTGAGAAGGTCTCTATTAACTCATAGCTGTTGGAGGTGATTTTGTGCAACCTCAAATTAGATAGAGCAAGCATTTCTTGGGCCCTTTTTAGGAGACTGATTGCGGTCTTGTTGGTGGGCGTGGATTTCAAGCAGTCATCCACGTAGAAATCCTTTTCCACAAAGGATCTGACTTCTGACCGATAATTTGCTTCACCCTCTTGGACTGAATGTCTGAGACCGTAGATAGCAACTGCAGGGGAAGGACTGTTTCCGAAGATGTGCACTCTCATTGGGTACTCTACAATGTCTTCATTGGGGTCGTTGTTGCAGTACCAGAAGAACCTTAAGTAGTTTCTGTGTGCTTCCTTGACGAGGAAGCAGTGGAATATCTGTTGTATGTTGGCCATAAATGCTACGGAATCTCTGCGGAAGCGGAGAAGTACTTCTAGAAGTCTGTTGTTGAGGTCTGGACCAGACAGTAAGACATCATTTAGCGAGATGCCTTGACATCTAGTGCTCGAGTCGAATACTACTCGTATCTGCCCAGTTTTTTTTAGGATGATATGCGCCAAATATGGGTAATAAGTACCAACACTCCTCGGAGTCTTGGAGCGCAGGTGCCATTTCTGCATGGTTGTTCTGGAATATTCTTTCCATGAAGGTAAAGAAATGACAAGTTCCTTGTTGTTAGGTAAGCGTTGTCTCCGGGGTTTAAACGGTAAAGGTGCGACCCAGCTTTTTGACTTGTCTTTTACAATTCATTGATCCATGAGATCCAAGAACAGCCTGTCTTCTATGGACATTGCGACCCTATTGTCTTCTCTTGTCCTGTGGAAGACCACAGGCGTGGTCTTCACAGGAGGGATCTGTGAAAGGACAAAGCACAGGAGCTTGTGTGGCAATTCTTTTATCAGGAAACTGCTCTGACATGTCTGGAATAGGGAAGGATGTCCATTTTCAAGTGTGTTGGTGAGCATACTATTGACTGAGGCCGAATTGTGTGCTCCTCCTAGACAGACGTCTCCTATGATGACCCATCCTAGGTCAAATCTCTGGGTGTATGGAGCGTTCTGGAGAACTTTAATCTGTCCTTTAGCCTTATGAACTTGTATGTCTCTTCCAAGGAGTAAGACTATCGGGGCTTCTGGGTCCAGTGCCGGTATCAGGTGAGCTATACTCCTCAGGTGGGGGTGGTATGCCTCTACCTCTGGTGTAGGTATCTCAGACTGGTTGTCAGGAATGTGATTACACTCTAGTATGGTTGTCAGTGACAAGCAGGTCTGACCATCCATGGACTCTACCTTGTACCCAGTTGCTTTCCTCCCTGCCGTCTCAATGGTACCTGCACATGTCCTTAAGGAGTAGGGAGAACCGGGCCCTACGATGTTGAAAGTGTCGAAGAACGTGGATTTAGCTAAAGACCTGTTGCTTTGATCATCTAATATTGCAAATACCTTGATCGCCTTATCTCAGTGACTGACCGGATAAACTCTGACAAGGCAGATTTTTACAGATCTCTGTACAGTGAGAAGTGACTATTGCGGTGTCTATGTCAGTGTCTATCTGCTTTCCCTCATGCTCCTCTGCTTGGGATGATACCTGAGAAGGTGTTCCAGGGTGTAAAGCCGTGTTGTATTCTGTGCTACCGCATTTTGTGCATGTCACACTGACCTTACAGTTCCTGGTGAAGTGTGATGTTGTAGCGCAGCACCTGAAGCAGATGTTGTTTTCTTTGAGGAATTATTTGCGGTCCTCTAAAGACTTCTCCTTAAAGGCTCTGCATTTTAGTAGAGGATGTGGTTTCTTGTGCAGGGGGCATTCTTTGGTAAGATCTTTGAGTTTGTTCTCTTCTTGAGAAGACTTAAACGGCCTGTAAGAAGAACCTGTGGATGCAACATTAGTTTTGTGACTACCACTGGTGTTTTATAAGATCTGACACCAGGGATAGTGGAACATGACAATGTAAAGTCAAAACTGGGATTGTTTCTGATCCTTGCCTGTTGAGTAACAAAGTCTACAAACACCAGGAAGGTGGGGAATGGTACATTATGAAACTGTTTATAATGGGAATCATGTGTGATCCACTTCTCCTGCAGATTATAAGGGAGTTTTTGGACAATCGGATTGACACCTCTGGCGGTATCCAGGAATACTAGCCCCGGCTCTAGTATGCTGTGTGTTCTATGCAGGATTCTAAAGATGATCCTGTCTTCAAAATAGACTGTGATTTACAGCTTCCAGCAGCTCTGTTAGATATAGACTTACATTATCTGTATTTGCTATTTTGCTGAGTATTAATATTAATCTTAATTTTTTGGGGGGATTTTGAACTAATATTTTGGTGGCTTCAGGACTAATTACTAGTTTTTGGTCTCAAGTTGTGGTCTCAAGTAAAGAGTGTTTTCAACTTAGAATAGTCATCATGGAGCCAATTAATATTATTAACTTTAAGTATATTGATATGGGCAAAAGATGGTCCTTGAAAGCAAGGGCAGACATACCCCATGAACATCATATGCAACTGCACAGAGACATAGTAGCTAGGTCTCACTGTCACCCCAAAATCATCCAGTAACCTCTTATTGATTGCATGTATGGTAAAGAGCTAACCAGTTCATAACTCGTTACTAGTGAGTTCTGAGGGGATATAATGAGCTATTGGAGAGCAAGGGGCCCATATAAAGTTCTTGGACAGAGGCACTTTGCTGTCTGTTTCTACCCCTGCAACAAAGCGTTGACACAGGTCGGCACATAATTATTAATACTGTCTTAACTTTAGACAGCTTGGAACTATCCAAGATTTTCCACAATGGGTCATGCTGTATGAAACATTTGATGCATCAGTTGCCTTTCTTTATGCCAAAACTTTGAATTAGTGACACATTTTAAGCCACTATTACACTAAACCACACCACTTTCAGACACAAAAAGTGTGTGAAACACATAAATCTGGTCCATGTGGCCCAATTTTTTGTTTTTGTTCAGCCAGAATTCTGCCACATTTAGCTTTGTAAATCTGCCCCTTTATGTTGGCGACAACAATGATTTCTGTGGTTAAGACTGCTGTAACAATTGAAAGGGCAATACAATTTTTGATCTGCTGCATTGGCCCCATTATATAATTTCAGGAATATATGAAAACAATTGCAACCCAAGTAATACCCTTGGAAAGCAAAAATCATTGCTCACATGCACATGTTTTTGGATCATGTAAATTTTATAATTTGTCTACTTGTGATAAATATTCTATAAAAACTTTAGATGAATTATAGTTGATCATTCAAGAATATGGTGGTTTGGTCAAAGGACTATAAGCATATTCTGTAGGTTTAGTGGGTAACTGCAATGTGATTTGAGTCTTTCTAGAGACATTACTATGAAATTAGCATAATTCTATGGCTAATTATTTAGAAATCTGTCACCATTTTTATGGTGTCCTAACTAAGGGCAACATAAACATGTGACAGATCTCTTAGCAAAATGCTGGGTCACTTTCTTTAATTCACCCAGCCGTTTTGCTAAAATCTTGCATTAACAGCTCCAGTGCATGCCGATGAATGCTGAATATTCATGAGCTCCTGATCTTCTTTGCCCCCTGCTGCTAATTCAGTTGGGAAAAAAACTCAAAAACTCCAAAAAAGTGGCAGATGGGTAGAAAAAGCCAGAAGCTCGTGATTATGGGGACTTGTTGGGATGTGCAGGAGCTGTTAAAACCTAGCAGCATAAAACTGCTGACAGATTCCCTTTTAAGGGCAGTTAATATGAAACCGCTAATATTTGACATGCACTACTAAACGGACACCGAAACAATTTTACAGGCAGTGTTACACCCAGGCTGAAAAATTGTATAAGCTTGCATTTATACAGAGGTGGAGAGGAAGATTTTACAGTGTTAATTGGGGCAAGGTTGTTCACCAAGTGATTTGTCAAGATGCATTCTTCCATAATTGAACAAAATCATTATTTTTCCTCTACACATGACCTATAAAATTTACAATGGAGAATAAAAATTGAAATGTATAGCTCTCCTACTTCAATAAAGTGGTTGTCCAACCTTTGGAAAAAAAAAACAAAAAAACATCAGCAAGTTTGTTGACAAGCATCTGTTATGGGACTGCTGCAGCTAGTCAGAGGCCTCAGTCGTCATGTGTCATATGACTGGCATCACCAGTTGCAGTTGATCATTGAGATATCTGATTGGCTGAAGTTGTCCTGTGCCAGTACAAACTTTCTACTATTTTGTAAGTAAAAATGGAGGAGGGAGTGAGTGCTAGAGTTTCTGGGCTGGATCGGTGGAGGATTGGAGGGGGTGAATTATGTCTTTGTTATTATGTAACATTAGGTACTGTTTTCAAAGATCAAAAACTCATTTAATTATGTCACATGGTGCATGATTTCAAACATTTTAAGGGGTTCATGCACAATATATGAGACAGATGTGATACAGAGCCTGATTAAGTTGATAATGCCTTCCTACAGAAGACTACAAAAAATTATCTGCAATAAATACATCACAAAGTACTGAATATTATGGGCATTGAAAGTCTCAGTGAAAGGCCTCATGCACACGACCGTTTTTTTTTTACGGTCCGCAAAAAACGGGGTTCCGTAGGTCCGTGATCCGTGACCGTTTTTTCGTCCGTGGGTCTTCCTTGATTTTTGGAGGATCCACGGACATGAAAAAAAAGTTGTTTTGGTGTCCGCCTGGCCGTGCGGAGCCAAACGGATCCATCCTGAATTGCAATGCAAGTCAATGGGGACAGATCCGTTTGACGTTGACACAATATGGTGCAATTGCAAACGGATCCGTCCCCATTGACTTTCAATGTAAAGTCTGGAGTCTCTTTTATACCATTGGATCGGAGTTTTCTCCAATCCGATGGTATATTTTTACTTTAAGCGTGCCCATCACCATGGGAACGCCTCTATGTTAGAATATACTGTCGGATATGAGTTACATCGTGAAAACTCATATCCGACACAGAGGCGTTCCTATGGTGATGGGGACGCTTCTAGTTAGAATATACTACAAACTGTGTACATGACTGCCCCCTGCTGCCTGGCAGCACCCGATCTCTTACAGGGGACCGTGATCAGCACAATTAACCCCTCAGGTGCCGCACCTGAAGGGGTTAATTGTGTGTATCATAGCCCCCTGTAAGAGATCAGGGGCTGCCAGGCAGCAGGGGGCAGACCCCCCCTCTCCAGTTTGAATATCATTGGTGGCCAGTGTGCGGCCTCCCCCGGCCCCCCCCCTCCCTCTATTGCATTAATAACATTGGTGGCAGTGTGCGGCCTCCCCCGTCCCCCTCCCTCCCTCTATTGCATTAATTACATTGGTGGCAGTGTGCGGCCTCCCACGGCCCCCCTCCCTCCCTCTATTGCATTAATAACATTGGTGGCAGTGTGCGGCCTCCCCCGGCCCCCCCCTCCCTCTATTGCATTAATAACATTGGTGGCAGTATGCGGCCTCCCCTCCCCCCCCGATCATTGGTGGCAGCGGAGTTCCGATCGGAGTCCCAGTTTAATCGCTGGGGCTCCGATCGGTAACCATGGCAAACAGGACGCTACTGCAGTCCTGGTTGCCATGGTTACTTAGCAACAGTAGAAGCATCATACTTACCTGCTGGCTGCTGCGATGTCTGTGTCCGGCCGGGAGCTCCTCCTA
This sequence comes from Bufo gargarizans, assembly GCF_014858855.1. Classification (NCBI taxonomy): domain Eukaryota; kingdom Metazoa; phylum Chordata; class Amphibia; order Anura; family Bufonidae; genus Bufo; species Bufo gargarizans. The sequence continues at coordinate 246,924,424 of NC_058082.1, forward strand.
CTGGTAAGTGACAGCAATGCGCCGCACAGACCTGTCACTTACCAGTAGGAGGAGCTCCCGGCCAGACACAGACATCGCAGCAGCCAGCAGGTAAGTATGATGCTTCTACTATTGCTAAGTAACCATGGCAACCAGGACTGCAGTAGCATCCTGGTTGCCATGGTTACCAATCTGAGCCCCAGCGATTAAACTGGGACTCCGATCGGAACTCCGCTGCCACCAATGATCGGGGGGAGGGGGAGAAGGGAGGCTGCACACTGCCACCAATGTTATTAATACAATAGAGGGAGGGAGGGGGGCCGGGGGAGGCCGCACACTGCCACCAATGTTATTAATGCAATAGAGGGAGGGAGGGGGGACCGGGGGAGGCCGCACACTGTGCCACCAACGTATTAATACAATAGAGGGAGGAAGGGGGGGCCGTGGGGGGGGGCGCACACTGTGCCACCAATGTTATTATTACAATAGAGGGAGGGAGGGGGAGCCGCACTGGCCACCAATGAAATTTAAACTGGGGAGGGAGGGGGGTCTGCCCCCTGCTGCCTGGCAGCCCCGGATCTCTTACAGGGCGCTATGATGCGCACAATTAACCCCTTCAGGTGCAGCACCTGAGGGGTTAATTGTACGGATCACAGCCCCTTGTAAGAGATCGGGTGCTGCCAGGCAGCAGGGGGCAGTCATGTACACAGTTCGTTGTATATTCTAACTAGAAGCGTCCTCATCACTATGGGAACGCCTCTGTGTTAGAATATACTGTCGGATCTGAGTTTTCACGAAGTGAAAACTCAGCTCTGAAAAAGCTTTTATGCAGACGGATCTTCGGATCCGTCTGTATGAAAGTAACCTACGGCCACGGATCACGGATGCCAATATTGTGTGCATCCGTGTTCTTTCACTGACCCATTGACTTGAATGGGTCCTTGAACCGTTGTCCGTCAAAAAAATAGGACAGGTCATATCTTTTTGACGGACAGGATACACGGATCACGGTCTCGGCTGCAAAACGGTGCATTTTCCGATTTTTCCATGGACCTATTGTGGATAGAACCTCAGTCTTGTTTGTGTTTTAAATATGAAATTGTCAGCTTTAAAGAGGATCTGTCACCACAAAATTCAATTCAATCTGAAAGTTCCATGTTATAGAGCAGGAGACGCCAAGAAGATTGATATATCTATTTTTTTGGGAACATTTTTGGCTTAGCTTCTCCTGCTTTATAACATTTATAACAGATTGTGTTGCATTTTTAGTGGCAGGTCCTCTTTAAAGCAAGACCTATCTGTTACAGAGCCTGAGATATGCCAGCAGAAATCAGCTATGTGTCTTTGCAAACAGTTTGATAGGGAGGTCACTGGTGACAGACTCCCTTTAATTATTAGGTCATATTTTTATACGTGATATGTTTTGTGTTCTCAGAAAATGTAGATTTTGGTAACCTAGAAGAAGTTTGCTGTGTGCAGTATACATTTTTACATATGTGGATGATGACCATGTATTACATGGTTTCTGTTTCTACAAGAGCTTGTACGTATATATGCTTGTGGCATGTATGAGCTTTCCCCACCTCAATATATTACATTTATGTTATTTTTATATCTTAAGCTTTGCTTGGATGTGTTTTAGGTACAAATGTGTGTTTTTGATGCTTCTTTTAAATAATTTCTGTCACTAAGTTACAAGAAGGTGGACATGGTTGTCAATAGTGTTGATCGCGAATATTCTAATCGTGAATATTTTATCGGGAATTTTAATTGCGAATTTTCTGATTGCCGATTTTAGCAATCAAGAAAATAATGACTGGAGATCTAGAATTCGCAAATATATGACGAATATTCGACCAAATATTTGCGAAATATCGCTAATTTGAATATTCCCCTTGCCGCTCATCACTGGTTGTCAACAGTCCATTAACCACTTCCCATCTGGGCCATTTGCCCCCTTCCTGACCAGGCCTAATTTTGCAAAACTGACATATCTCACTCTATGTGGTAATAACTTTGGAACGCCTTTATTTAAGTCATTCAGAGATTGTTTTCTCGTGACACATTGTACTTCATGATAGTCATAAATTTGAGTCAAAATATTTCACCTTTATTTATGAAAAAATCCCAAATTTACCCAAAAATTTGAAAAATTCTCAATTTTCTAAATTTCAATTTCTCTGCTTTTAAAACAGAAAGTGATACCTCATAAAATATTTATTACGTAACATTCCCCATATGTCTACTTTATGTTGGCATCATTTTGGAAATGTCATTTTGTTTTTTTAGGACGTTAGAAGGCTTAGAAGTTTAGAAGAAATTCTTAAAATTTTTAAGAAAATTGCCAAAACCCACTTTATAAGGACCAGTTCAGGTCTGAAGTCACTTTGTGGGGCCTACATAGTGGATAGCCCCATAAATGACCCCATTGTAGAAACTACACCCCTCAAGGTATTCAAAACCGATTTTACAAACTGTTAACCCTTTAGGCATTCCACAAGAATTAAAGGAAAATGGAGATCAAATTTTTAAATTTCACTTTTTTGGCAGATTTTCCTTTTAAATCCAATTTTTTCTTTAACACATCGATGGTTAACAGCCAAACAAAACTCAATATTTATTACCCCGATTCTGCGGTTTACAGAAACACCCAACATGTGGTCATAAACTGCTGTATGGGCACACGGCAGGGCGCAGAAGAAAAGGAACTCCACATGGTTTTTAGATGCCATGTCCCATTTGAAGCCCCCTGATGCACCCTTACAGTAGAAACTCCCAAGAAGTGACCCCATTTTGGAAACTAGGGGATAAGGTGCCAGTTTTATTAGTACTATTTTTGGGTACATATGATTTTTTGATCATTCATTATAACACTTTATGGGGCAAGGTGACCAAAAAATTGGTTGTTTTAGCACAGTTTCTATTTATTTATTTTTACAGCATTCACCTGAGGGGTTTAGTCAAGTGACATTTTTATAGAGCAGATTGTTACGGACGTGGCGATACCGAATATGTATACTTTTTCTCATTTATTAAAGTTTTACACAATAATAGCATTTTTGAAACAAAAAAATTATGTTTTAATGTGTCCATGTTCTGAGAGCTGTAGTTTTTTTTATTTTTTGAGACATTTTCTTATGTAGGGGCTCATTTTTTGCGAGATTAGGCGACGGTTTTATTGGTACCATTTTGTGGGACATACGCGTTTTTGATCACTTGGTGTTGCACCTTTTGTGATGCAAGGTGACAAAAATAGCTTGTTTTGACACAGGTTTTTTTTTTTTTTTTACGGTGTTCCTCTGAGGGGTTAGCTCATGTGATATTTTTATAGAGCTGGTTTTTATGGACGCGGCAATACCTAATATGTATACTTTTTTTTATTTGTTTCACTTTAACACAATAATAGCATTTTTGAAACCAAAAAATGATGTTTTAGTGTCTCCATGTTCTAAGAGCTATAGTTTTTTTATTTTTTGAGAGATTTTCTTATGTAGGGGCTCATTTTTTGCGGGATGAGGTGACTGTTTAATTGGTACCATTTTGTGGGACATACGTGTTTTTGATCACTTGGTGTTGCACCTTTTGTGATGCAAGGTGACAAAAATAGCTTGTTTTGACACATTTTTTTTTTTTTTTACAGTGTTCACCCGAGGGGTTAGGTCATGTGATATTTTTATAGAGCTGTTTTTTACGGACGCGGCAATACCAAATATGTCTATTTTATTTTATTTTTTCTATTTTTAATTTTTTTTTTTTTATTCCTTACTTGGGGACCTTTTTTTTTTTACATGTGAAACTTTATTTTATTTTATTTTTTCAACCCTTTATTTTTTTTTACACTTTTCGTCCCCCATAAGGTCATACAAGACCTCTGGGGGACATTTGCTTCACTTTTTCATTTTTTTTTCACTGTTGATTTCTCCTGTAACTGGGGCTGACATAGTAGCCCCAGTAACAGAAGAAATGCACCCCCCAGAGAGGCTGTACAGCGTGATTCTGCGCTGTACAGCCTCAGAGCAGGGCTGATCGAGGTCTCTGTAAGACCTCACACAGCTCCTGCACGCTCCGGTCCCGGCGGTCACATGATATGCGAGCGCTGTGTCTGCAGCGATCCGGAAGGCAGGGACAGCTGGGCACTGTCCCTGCCTTCTCTCTGGGTTGCCCTGCTGTCACTGACAGCGGGCAACCCGATCAGCAGCTGCACGATTAGCGTGCAGCTGCTATTTCTGAAAGGACGTTTTAAAACGTGCTTTCAGAAATAGAGGTCCACCCATAGGACGTTTATATCCTATGGGCGGACGTAAAGTGGTTAAGGCAACCGCAGTCATCAGATCGTTTGCTTTTAGGAAATACAGTACTGTATATAGGTTTTGGGGTGCACTTTCTTTTTGAGGACTGTAATCTCTGTATTTTATAGGTTGCTACTTTTTAAAATTTTCCAGTTTAAAAAAAACTTTTTGGTCTTTGTAGTTCATATCATTATTTGAAGATATCTGAATGTAAATTAAGGCCTAGTTCAGGGATCCTCAAACTGCGGCCCTCCAGCTGTTGCAAAACTATAACTCCCAGCATGCCGAACAGCCTACAGGTATCAGCCTACAGCAAGGCATTGTGGGAGTTGTAGTTTTACAACATCTGGAGGGCCGCAGTTTGAGGATGCCTGACCTAGGTGATATGTATAAACTAATTTTGAAAGTTTATTTTAAAGAGATGTGGTCCATGTAACTTTCTGCTTGGGTTGCACTAATATAAACTTTTAGCAATTTTAATGAAAAATTAATTTGACACAAAGTCGTATGAAGGTATTTGTGTATATAAAGTGCTGAATGGTGCCGGCTGTCTTCTCTGAGAAAATATATGGGTATGGGGGGGGGTTAGTATTTTTTTATTTTGTAATTCAGGTTTTGTTTGTACATGTCAAAACAGTGAAAATTGAGAGGTGTGAAATGTCCAAACACACCTGGCAGTGAAAAGATTAAAGCGGTATTCCAGGTTTCTATCCTCAGGATAGGCGATCAATATCTGATTGGCAAGGGTCTGACACCTGCACACATGCAGATCAGCTGATTTGATGAAGCTCAGGTGGCTGAATTCGACACAACAGCTGCAAAACTCCATCTACAATGAAGGATAGGCCATCAATAACAAAAACCTAGACTCTTTAAGTGTTATTTTAAAGCAGTGAATGTCATGATCCACAGGAACCTTCAATTTATTTGTAATAATCTGCAGTTTCAAAACAACAGAAATCACAGGGAAAAGGAATTTGCTGTGTCTCTTAGTCAATCACTACAGTTTCATGGTTGCACAGTCCACATTTGGCAGCTTCTGATTTACATTAGTGCTAAAAGTGTTACAGCAACAGCCTAAATGCTTTCCAAATATATAACGTACAGTACGATCCTAGCTGTTTCTGGAACATGCAGGATTGGATATGCCCAAAATATGCAGATGTTTTTTATTTCACCATCTTCTTACTTGGAATTTCTCAGTAACCATGTTAACTGTAAAAACTTGGCAGTGGTGCAAGCTTTTTAACTACGTTTGTAGCCCCTGGTGTGTTATTTGATGCAGACATCCTATGCTAATTTGTTAATTTGAGTTTGAACAGGGGAGGCTGCAACACAAAAACATTACACCACCGGTGGAAGAACCTCAAAAGCTGCAGTTCTCCGTTTTATAGCATGGTTATCTAATTCATAGTTCTAAAGTCAAGTTTGACATGTTTGTAATTCTATTAGAGTATATATAAACTAGTTGTCAACATTGCAACAAAACTGCTAGTAATATTCTGCGAAAGCAGCAGGCGAAACATGCAAAATGCACACATTTCTACCTTCCTCCCTGCAAAAGTAACCAGCCAACACCTACAAAACCACACCTGTAAAATGTCTATACTATACTGTGCATAAATAGCACTTGCCATGTCTAGATGATTTATTATTTTACCCTATCTACATTCTTCTCCAAACACCAATATATTGCCATTGATTGAGCATACAAATAGTGGTATAAAGTAGTCTCATACAGTACCCATATTAGTGCCCTAGTAGTCATGTAAAATAGTAGCATACAGTGGCCATAGTACTACAGTTGCAAAAGTAAACTATTGCCATACAGTTCCCAAATGGTGCCATACATCAAGGGGCTCCTGTGTTGGTGTGGGAAGAAAAAAAATACTTTAGACTGCTTCAGCAAACTGGGTTGGTTTATTGCTTTTTTTTCTACAGTTATGGCCTCTTTCACACCAGCATTATTGATTTTCGTTGTTCTTCTCCATTATAAGATATGAAAATAATGAAAGTGTCGGCACATAACTGACAGAACAGAGCCATACAGATCCCATTGACTATAATAGGGACTATTCAATTTCCATCCAGGAATCCACTTTCTTAAAAGAATAAAAAGTCTTGCATGCACTGTTTTTGATAGAATCTGTGATGGACTCCCTGGATGGAGCCTCCACTGCAGATATGAACAAACCCTATTACATTATTTCATTCTGCAGTTCTAGAGCAATTTATTTTATATTGTCATTTGTACATTATCATTCTACAATGAATTGGAGGGGAAATACATATCTGCTGTTTGTTTGTTTTTAAGTGATTTGACCAAAGAAACCAATGTGGCTGCAGATTGAAAGGAGCAATGTGATTGGGTACTATGGTATAGTAGCTGTACTGTTTATAGTCTACTGATAGATTTGTAGGGGAGACATGGCAAATGTAAAAATTCCAAGAAACAATGCATAATAGTATTAGGTTAGTTTGTAAAGTAAGTGCAGAGATAGAAAATTAGAGAGGTAAATTGTTGTCTAAGCAATTTCTGAATTGTTGCAATTTCCTAGAATTTTATGAGAGCATTTTTGATGTTTCATATTGAATTACAATGTTAAAAAGGGTAAAATGACTTTTGGGTATTACCAATTATATTCCCTAATTTCTGTGGTGTTTTAAAACTATAATCAAGGGAGTTAACACATTTGATGCACCACAAATCCTCTTTTCCTCTCTGAGTCATAATCCTTGGAGAAGGCGTTTACAAAGTAAACAGTGAAATTCATTTGGAAAGTGTTTCTTTGGGCAAGCCAACAAACATAACATGTTGTTTTTCATGTAGCGAAAATAGTATTCAAGAGAAATAATTCTGTACACATATGAAGGAATTGGTGACATATAATAACATCACTGATATGCTATCATTAGCTGTACATGTACATTTAAATGAATATATGGTGGAGCAGAATATGAAGATATACATGGGCCAGTATATTCTACCTGTTTATGAACCTTAACATCTAATGTGCATATGTTAAAACATAATTTTTCTAAGCAATGCGGGTACATATGAACATGGGACCAACACAAATGCCTTCAGCTGCCAAGTGCACATGAAACAGGTCAGAAAATTTCATACAGTAGGTAAAAATCTGCTGACAGATGCCCTTTAAGGGTGCTTCAACACATAGGTTTTTAGTAGAATTTTTTGCATTTTACTAGTGTTTTTTATACCTGTGTTCTTTGAAGCATTTTTTTAAAATAAAAACTGTTAGCTTCAGATGTTAGTTTGAATGTCTATCGGAGCTATGAAATCTAGGACATGAAAGTCTTTTTTTGCTACTGGCGTTCATTGTTTCTTATGTGTTTTTTTGGTTTTTTTTGCCTTTATGCCCTTTCTTCAAAAACGAAGCATGCTCATGTGGCATTTTTCTAAGGTGTTTTACATCTCTTTCACTGAAGGTTAAGAAGCCATTACAAAAAACCAGTTCACACAGCAATTTAGAAAAAAAAACACTGTAGAAATCACAGCAAAATACACAGGTGCCCTAAAACAATCTCATCAGCATATTCTGCCCTTTTTAGTGGTAAAAAGACACCAAAGCAAAAGTTATGTAAGGACCCTAAAAATGGGTTTAATAGGATCAGAATGTTGATCTTAAGATCACCCATCAGTATCGGGATAGTTGGGAGTCCATCTTTCCACACCAGTGCCAATCAGCTGTCTGAAAGTGCTGCCAAGGGTGCCAAGAGTTGGGCCAATATTCTGAACCTGGAAAACTGTGTTATTACACTATGTACGATGGTAATATTCTAATCATGTTTCCATTAATTTAATCATGTGCTACAAACGCATGTAAGTACAATTAACCACATGTTAAAAGAATAACTTTATTATTACGTTAAACGCATCACTTAATATAGCTCTCTGTGATCTTTTCTGCTATGCTGAGATGACAAGAGTGATGTATCTGTTCCAATTATAGAAATTGCAGATCCCTGAATCATTTCCAAAATGTCACCGAGGCATAAATGCTGCCCTCCTTCTCTCTTTGTTTATAGCTGCACGTATAAACTTGCCAGCTACACATATCTCTTACCAGAAGAGAAGGTAAAGTTCATTTCTTTTATTAACTCCTTCATTAATAGGACATAAAAGAGCTTAACATGTCATATCATGTTTAAAGCCTGCTCTGATATAAATAGAGCACCCTTCTCTTAGAGCCATGGTGGGGGTGGCACATCCCAAATGGGTCAAATCAGAGAAACATCCTTAGCTTGTTGTCAGCAGTAAGATTTTAATTTGACTGTGTCTTAATTAGCTGTAGCCCAGTTCACAGCTAGATAGTTTGACACCACACTAGCTCTTCTACTGTTATGACTAGGGAATTTCTTAAAATGAGTCAATTTGTCCCAAATCAAAAGTGCTCCAATTGCTCTGAAAAATTGAGGATGTCATTCTGGGGTCTCTTAGGGCTGTATGCAACTCATTTTAATAATTAAGTCAGTAATCATTTAGAATTTTAAAATGACAGCAACATATATGGCTATGGGTAAATGCATGACTTTTGATGGTAATAAACAGCCTCTTTAACCCTTTCCCGACCACCCATTTATCAGCATACATATAGGCACAGATGTTTTAAAACATTCATGCAGAGATCACAGCTGCATCTAATTGCTACAGTGGGGAGCGCCTGTCAGCAGTGATGGTTTTTCATTGTCCCTGCCTTCCTATCACTCTACACACTGTGCTTAACAAGCGCTTTGTATGGAGATCAAGAAGCGGCAATGCTGTGAGAGCTGCTGGGCCTTATCACACCCAGATCAGCTCTACAGTGAGGTTGTAAAGTATTACTATGTCAGTTACAGGAGAAATCAACAATAATAAAAATTAAATGTAATGTAATGTACCCCAAAGATCTTATATGACCTTATGATGGGCACAAAGTGTAAAATAAAAACAAAAAAATTTATAAAAAAACTGCCCATCTCATATATCAAAATGACTATTATAGAAAGGGGACATTATATATATATATATATATATATATATATATATGTAAAACTTAAAAAAATAAAGCCCCATATATCACCCAAAAAGGTGCAAAAATTATATACATAATCAAGCAGAAAAAAGTTATGGCTTTCAAAGACACATCTACAATAAAAATGGAAAATGCATCTGGTCAAGAAGGCAGGCAAATAGCCCAGTCGTGAACTGATGCCATTATGAGAAATTCACGGCAAAAATTAGGATTCAGAATTGACCTGAAAGTTTGAAAAATTTGGTCAAATTCGCTTAGTTTAGAATCGCTCATCCCTTTTTTTTTTTTTACAAAATAGTTATTGTTTTGCATTTTTTATTTTTGTTATAAATATTTTATTTTCTTTAATAGTAGTTGCAAAACTTTTAAACAGAGCGGGAAAAAAGGAAACACAAAAAAGCTTATGCACATATAAAAGAGATATTACTATAATTTTAACATCATCACAGACAATAATGTTAAATCCAGCTCTGTAAGCTCAAGCCTAATACCTTTAATCCCAACTATTCCCCCCATTCCCTTGGCTGCTGTCGCTGGTAGCCCGAACCCCATACCCCCCTCGTACCCGTTGACATACTCCACCCATCAAACCAACATTATCAGTCCACCTCACTTCTACAAAACAGAGGAATATTGCGTGCCTCACCTTCTCCGCCTCTTAACCTCCTCATAAAGCTTTATTTGGAACATAATCCGTCTCCACTCAAATGCAGGAGAAATGGGGGAACCCCATCGCTTGACTATCAGAACCTTTGCTATCAAGCAGCCCAAGGAACCCAAAATCAGGGTAGTCATATCCGGTACACAAGATTGGGGAAAATCCCCCTGCAGTGCTGTAAATATCTGCTCCCAAAAGCGCTTTATCACACTACATTCCAATAAAAGATAGATATACCCAACATTGGGACTGCCGCACTTTTGACAGAAAAATGTACATCCTTTACGAGTTATTAGCAAACTTAGCCTGCATTTGCGGGGTATAGTATAACCTGTGCAAAATCTTAAACTGAATCCATCTATAACTGGTTGCGAATACTACCTTTTTCATATTTTAAAAAAATCTGTGGCCAGGGGAGGGGGGAAGTTTTCAGTTCCTGCTCCCATTTATGTATGCTTTTAAAAGAAATCACCGTGGACAGCGACTCTCGCATTTTCAAATAAATCTGTGCCATTTTGATATTTTTCCCTAAGTGAGAAAAACAATAGTCAAAAAATTAATGTTGTTGAGTAATCATATACAGGTCCTTCTAAAAAAAATTAGCATATTGTGATAAAGTTCATTATTTTCTGTACACACCAACTGAAGTAGTTCAAGCCTTTTATTGTTTTAATATTGATGATTTTGGCATACAGATCATGAAAACCCAAAATTCCTATCTAAAAAAATTAGCATATCATGAAAAGGTTCTCTAAACGAGCTATTAACCTAATCATCTGAATCAACTAATTAACTCTAAACACCTGCAAAAGATTCCTGAGGCGTTTAAAAACTCCCAGCCTGGTTTATTACTCAAAACCGCAATCATGGGTAAGACTGCCGACCTGACTGCTGTCCAGAAGGCCATCATTGACACCCTCAAGCAAGAGGGTAAGACAAAGAAAGAAATTTCTGAACGAATAGGCTGTTCCCAGAGTGCTGTATCAAGACACCTCAGTGGGAAGTCTGTGGGAAGGAAAAAGTGTGGCAGAAAACGCTGCACAACGAGAAGAGGTTACCGGACCCTGAGGAAGATTGTGGAGAAGGACCGATTCCAGACCTTGGGGGACCTGCGGAAGCAGTGGACTGAGTCTGGAGTAGAAACATCCAGAGCCACCGTGTACAGGCTTGTGCAGGAAATGGGCTACAGGTGCCGCATTCCCCAGGTCAAGCCACTTTTGAGCCAGAAACAATGGCAGAAGCGCCTGACCTGGGCTACAGAGAAGCAGCACTGGACTGTTGCATGTCATTAGGAAATCAAGGTGCCAGAGTCTGGAGGAAGACTGGGGAGAGGGAAATGCCAAAATGCCTGAAGTCCAGTGTCAAGTACCCACAGTCAGTGATGGTTTGGGGTGCCATGTCAGCTGCTGGTGTTGGTCCACTGTGTTTTATCAAGGGCAGGGTCAATGCAGCTAGCTATCAGGAGATTTTGGAGCACTTCATGCTTCCATCTGATGAAAAGCTTTATGGAGATGAAGATTTCATTTTTCAGCACGACCTGGCACCTGCTCACAGTGCCAAAACCACTGGTAAATGGTTTACTGACCATGGTATTACTGTGCTCAATTGGCCTGCCAACTCTCCTGACCTGAACCCCATAGAGAATCTGTGGGATATTGGGAAGAGAAAGTTGAGAGACGCAAGACCCAACACTCTGGATGAGCTTAAGGCCGCTATCGAAGCATCCTGGGCCTCCATAACACCTCAGCAGTGCCACAGGCTGATTGCCTCCATGCCACGCCGCATTGAAGCAGTGATTTCTGCAAAAGGATTCCCGACCTAGTATTGAGTGCATAACTGAACATAATTATTTGAAGGTTGACTTTTTTTGTATTAAAAACACTTTTCTTTTATTGGTCGGATGAAATATGCAAATTTTTTGAGATAGGAAATTTAGGTTTTCATGAGCTGTATGCCAAAATCATCAATATTAAAACAATAAAAGGCTTGAATTACTTCAGTTGGTGTGTAATGAATCTAAAATATATGAAAGTCTAATGTTTATCAGTACATTACAGAAAATAATGAACTTTATCACAATATGCTAATTTTTTGAGAAGGACCTGTATGTTTTATTAAATGTAGCTTTGTATGCATGTTTTAAACGTGCATACATAAATCGATCTAAGAAAGAGATGTTTGAAAAATTTAAGTCCCCTAAGACTTTAAAACGATCTGCAACAAACAAATGTGCCACTCTAGTGATACCCCTACGACTCCAATAAGTGTGATGGGGTAAAATGAAAAACATGTGACACCTGCAAAGTCGTTTTCAATATATCCCAGACCCTCTGCAGACTTCTCGGGATTAAACATCTAGTGTCCAAAGCTCCAAACTGTGCTGTTTCTAAGTGGATAAAAATATTATCACGTGACCTACCTGTCACCCTAGTTAGAAGTGCATTCTCTCTAAAATTACAACATCTTTGTAACTGCGCAGAAAAAAAATACCCTTGAAAAAAAGGAAGTGATAGTCCCCCTTCTGACTGCGTCCACAGATACCTCTGCTTTATACGGACCCTCTTCCTCCCCCAAATTAGCTCATTTATTAAAGTTTCCAATCTATAAAAAAAGCATCCTCTATCCAGATGGGGGAGGCACAGATCGGATACAAGACCAGAGGTAGTATGATCATTTTTACTAATGCCAGTCGATAAGATTGCGATATTAACAATTTTTGCCAGGCTCTAATTTTCCCCTTTACTTTGTCCATTACCGGGAAAGATTTAACTCATAAAATCTACCTATAGGGACACCTATCTTTATCCCAAGATAGTCAAGAGAGTCATCCAAAGACAATATCCGGACACGGGAGTCACCTTTGGGGGCATTTCGATTTAGCGGGAGGAGTGAGGACAGCCCAGTTGATTAAATAACCAGACAATTGACTAAACTCCTCTATCACCTGCATAACATAGGGGACGGCTTTCCAGCCCTGATCCAAAAAGAGTATAACATCATCTGCATAGAGCCTGATTTTGTCACTCTCTCCTGCTATCCCGAACCCCCAAAACCATTCAAACGAATCCTACAAGCCAACGGCTCCATAAATAGCACAAATATTAGGGGAGAGAGGGGACATCCCTGTCTCGTGTCACGTTGAAGCTCAATAATGGAGGAATTAATCCCATCAATATTAACTCGTGCTATTGGTTCAGTATATAACAGTTGAGTCATTGCAATAAAAGTAGTCCCCAATCGAAAATGTGCCATGGTCCACCACAGGAAGGACCACTCCACCCTGTTGAATGCTTTGGCAGCATCCAAAGACAGGATGGGGTGGTCCGGTCCCCCCCCCCCCTACCGACAGGTTCAGATACGCCCCATACAGATTCGCCTGAATCTGTCTCCCAGGTATAAAGCCTGTTTGATTAGAATGAACCAGGGCTGCAATTACCCGTTTAAGACGGTTTGCTAAAGATTTTGCAAAGATCTTATAGTCTGTATTAAGGAGTGATCTATAAAGTTCAAATGACAAACCATCCTCCCCGGGGGAAGAGTTATATTTAACCGACCGAAGGGCATCCTCCAATTCTGCCTGTCGTATAGGGTGATCAAGCATTCCAGTTTCCTGATGCGAGAGAAAAGGCATTTCTAATTGGTCCAAATAGTCATCAATTTTAGAAGGACTACATAAATGTTCAGATCTATATATAGTAGAATAATACTTGACAAATTCCTGTCTGATCTGCTCTGGATCCTTAACTATCTGGCCCCGAGTATTTCTAATATACCTAATTTTAGTCCCACCCCTTTGATTGGTGCGGCTAACAATTTACCTGTTTTCCCCTCCTCACTAAAACGTCTCTGTCATTGAAAAAAAAGTTTGCGTTGGGCCTTATTTACCATAAAAGTCCTATATTGTTGATTAGCTTCTTTCAGTTGTATGCAAAGTGAATCCGTACCATATTTAGTCAACGCGCCCTGCAACCTCCTAACTGTCTCCTTCTTTCCATTTTCCTGCTTATGGCAATAAAGGCCTCTAATATAGGCCTTCAAAGCGTCTCATACAAAATGGATATGGATGAGCCCTCATTCCGATGCCAAAATTCAAGAATCTCCTCATTGATTAGCTCCCACTCACCAATGACCTCCAACCAATAAGGGTTCAATCTAAATGCTCTATTGGGGCCCGCATTTAACCCCACTCCCCTGAGCAGAAGCAGAACCGGAGAATGGTCAGAGATTCCATGCAGTTCATATTTCATCTTCACAACTTGATCAGACATAGCCCCATTTGCAAACGCTAAGCCGATTCTTGACATTGACCTGTACGTCCGGCCAAAGCATGAATACGCTTTTTTTTCTCCGTACAAATGACTCCAAATATCAACCCATGCAAGCTCCTGAGTAATGCTGCACAGGAGAGACCGAGTCTGCCTCTGCTCAGAGGAGAGAGATATCCTATCCAGTTCCGGATCCAAAACCGAATTAAAATCACCTACCAGCAACAACGGGCACGGGGGTTTACTGCAAATAAACATAGACAACAAAGATAGAACAGTGGACGCATAAGGAAGAGGCACATAGACAAAAGCTAAATAGTCTCCTGTCCACTCCACTGACCGTGGAGAAATCGACCCGCCCTATCCACCCTAACATCCAACGGATGAAAATCAACCCCATGATGAATATACACACTCACACCTCTCGAATATGATGAGAGGCATGAGTGGTATTCCAGTTTCGCCCATCACCTCTTTAATTGGGGGAGCTTATCAACCGTTGCATGAGTCTCCAATAAAGCAACTATTGTCGGACGGTTCCGAGCCATAACATCAAACACCACTGTCCTTTTAATTCTATCCCCGAGCTCTCGCACATTCCAACACAAATCCCTACGCGTCATTCTAAGCTATCACATGACAAAACCTTCCGCAGACCGGCAGGAGGGGGAAGAGAGGTCCCCTAGGCCCAACGACAGCAGCCAATCCCCCCACCCCTTCCCATTCCCTAATACTCACCCCCCACACATAACCACTACCCCAACCCACCGTTTGGCTCACAGAGAGTATTATCCCCATCAACCTCTTCGCCAAACCCGCTTCCGATCAAACCCCACTCCTCACTCCACACCACTATATATCCAACTTGTAGAAATATAGACACCATCAAAAAAATTAGAAGTCCTAACAGGAGCTACAAACCGGCCAAATCGAGCCACTGTGTGGCCTCTGTAGATGTGGCAAAAAATTGCACAGAATCGTTATAAACAACGCTGAGTTTGGCCGGATACAACATTGCGTTCTTTATGTGTGCAGAAATTAATCTTTTTTTAACATCATAAAAAGAACTCCTTTTATTTTGTGTCTCACAACAAAAGTCAGTGTATATTTGAATGTCGTTCCCATCAAAACCAATCTTGAGGAGATCTCTTTTGCGTCTGAGTACCCAATCACGGTCCTTGGAGCAAACCAATGTAGCTAATAAAGCTCTAGGGGGTGCACCTGCGGGGGGCTTCCTCAAAGTGATTCTATGAGCTCGCTCTACACAAAACGTAAAGAGATCATAATCCGATCCCAATGTTTGCACCAGCCACTTTTGCACAAAGTCCGCTGGGTTCTCTTGTTCCACCCCCTCAGGGAACCCCACCAGTCTTATATTATTCCTCCGAGATCTATCCTCCAGATCTATCAATTTGTTTTTCAACCCAAGACATTCTTGCTCCACACCCTCAAGGTGTTTTTTTGTTAAACCCAACTCCTTTTTCACGACCACTGTCTCCAACTCCAAATCTTTGACTTTTACTCTTAGTTTTGTAATTTCATCCCAAATTATGATGATATCCCCCTGTAACGCCGCCATTGTGGTTGTTAATTGAGATACGGTGCTATTAGTCATATTCACTGCCCACAGAATTTCAGCTAATTTATTATTAACACTATCCAGGCCTTTCTTATCAACCTCCTTAGCATCTGTGGAAACCAACATTGTAGCAGTAGTCTTATTCCTAGAATCGCTCATCTCTAATTTTGAACAACTTTCCATAAGCTACAAGGTAAAAAACTTGTAGGCAAAAGTTGAAGCCTTTTAATAGGTATCTTCAGACTGATCAATAGTAACCTACAGAGGGGATTTCTGTAACATGTAATTGAAATGACACTAATACAAGAACCATTCATACACTGTTATTTTAAGATTTAAATGCTTTCATTTCATCATGAGTGTTGTATAATCCACACACAAAATAATTGTCTGCAGGGCATCATGTTTGCAATACATGGTTGTCCCTCTTTGAAATGTAACAACTCCATTCCATGCAAAGGTGCCAGATGGCACATAGCTTGTTTTCTTCTTGAGACCCAAATGAGGAAACCACTAGATGTGGTTTTGCTTTATAGTCCTAAAACTGAAAAAAACTGTGGTACAAAATAACGGCTTTAAAATATACAAGCACACACTCAAGGCCTCTCAAAGTTGTACATTATGATATTTTAATGAAAGCTTAAGAAACCCTGCCAATGTTGTTTCACTTATTATACACACTCTCTGGCAGACTATGTTTTTTTGCATGCATGTTCTCTGGGTACAGACCGACCGCAAAGTAGCTGTAACTGCCAAAATCGGAGGGTTTGAAATACGTTCCACTCAAATTCCTAACAGGGCAACATAAAGAGTGGGTATAATTTATATGAATTGGTGACGAAAACTTAAGATGAATATAGTGTACTTACATATAACTGGGTAAGGGGTTGAGACAAGGTATTAAAGTAGCCTAATTGTAACTGGTGCTGCAACTGTATGGACTACTGTTCGCGGACAAGCACATGTACTGTAGCTGGGCTGATATCTACATTTATTTACCAATCCTTCAATGTTCATTATACTTAAAACACTCAGATATGACATCAGATATGTTCATGCTGATGACCTTAATTTATTCCCTAGATATATTTATATATTTTTCTATTCAATTAGCTTGAGAGCCAAGACAACTGTTTTCAATAACAGCCCCACCGGAATATAATGGAAAGTCATGTTCACAAAATCAGAATAAAATAATGCATAGTACTGTATATGAAACATATGAAGATATGCACAGATAAAACCGCTCTGCCCTACCAACCATGTACTGAACTATAGGCTGATTATTTCTGGAGGGAATATAATGTGCCAATTCAAATTATTAGTCTCCACTATCAGTTTCTTTCACTGATGATCTGTGAAAGTGCCTCATATAAAACTACTTGATATCTATCATCTCACACAATGATGACATTACACTGGAGTATGTATGTAATGTACAGTACGTGTGCACCCGGTGATCCTTTTTTGACAGATAGATAATAATGGAACACAAAAGAGATAGAAACTTAGCTTGCTTTTTTTTGCTTTTACAATCATTGACCATATTAATGTACATTCATTTTTAGTTACAGGTTTCCTACCAAACAATTTCATACATATTAGCTTTTTTCTATTTTCTATAAATCTGTTTCTTCTTTCTCTTCTCTTGGGGCTTTCCTGCTTTTGTCCCATAAAACTGATCAAGAAAAGTTTTATAATATAGGTGCAGAACAAAGAAAATAACGGAAGTGCTGCACTATAGATTCCATTGACTATAATGGGATCTGTTTTTTTCAGTTTTTATTTTGCGGAGAAAAAAGCCCTACATGTAGGACTTTTCTCTCTGCCATTTGTGATGAAGTCTGTGACATAACCTCTGAAAAGAGATTCTAACGTAGATGTGAAAGCAGCCTAAATCTAATGCAAATTTAAAAATAATTACAAGGAGTTTCATATTTTGCAAATAGGAGACTCACCTCGAGTTGGTGTGTGCAGCCCATCTGATGGCTAACATCATGGTCAGCATTACCAATGTCACATTTCAACAAACCACTTCAGTATAGACTTAAATCTATTGAAAGAGTGAAATAAACTGAAAGATTTCATTTGTTTTCATGACATCTCACTGCTGTGATTAAAATATCACTATGAATTAGAATTATAGCTAGAGATGAACGAATTGCTTGAAATTCCTTTCATGTCCGATTCTAACAAATAGGTTGGAATATTTGATTTGCATATGAATACATTCAACTTGAATTGAAAGTGCTCAGATTGCCATGAAAAGTTGTGTATGACACTCAAGAGTCTGCTAGTAGTCCAACCAACCTCTTTCAATTTCTCTAATGCCATGACAGAATTAGTAATGTCAGAGTGACAGTGGCATATATGCAGGGTCATCTTTAATGCGGGACAAAAGGGGCAGCTGTCCCGGGCTTAGTTGCTCCTGGGGGGCTCAAGGCAGCTGCCTCTTGAGCCCCGCTGGCTAATGGCATAGCGTGGGGGGGGGGCCGTTGCCCCGGGCGCAAAATTCCAGGGGGCGCTAGCAGGGCTGCACCACCAGTTAGGCAAAGTGAGGCGATGGCCCCAGGCGGCGCGGCCCTAGTGACAAGTGGGGGGTGGCGGCAGGGCACAGGGAGATGAGCGCTTCCATTGTGGAAGCGCTTATCTCCATAGTCATCTGTATCGCCGTCCTCAGGACAGCGCTACAGATAGATGTGCTGTGGCGGGTCAGGGGAGCGAGAGGTGTCTCCCTTCCCTGTTCCTCTGATAGGCTGCAGGCACTAGGCCTGCAGTCTATCAGAGGCCGGTGCAGGCTTCATCGCACCGCCTGAGTCGTACAAAGTGGGACACAGGCTGGAACAGGCCTGCATTGCAACGCTGCCAGCCTGATGGTGGTAAGTATAAGTGTTTATCTACTTAATGGCACATGATCTATAGGGGCACTTGTTACTGGCACATGATTTGGGGGCATCTTTGGGGGCACTTGTTATTGGCACATGATTCAGGGGCATCTATGGGGGAACTTGTTACTGTCACATGAATGGAGTGCATCTATGGGGGTACTTGTTACAGGCACATGATTGGAGGCAATCTATGGGGGTACTTGTTACTGGCACATGATTGGGGGGCACTTGTTATTGGCACATGATGGGGGCATCTATGGGGCACTTGTTATTGGCACATGATTGGGGGCATCTATTGGGGTACTTGTTATTGGGACATAATTAGGGGGCATCTATTGGAGCACTTGTTACTGGCACATTATTGGGGAGCATCTATGGAGGCACATCTTGCTGGCAAATTATTGGGGGGCACTTGGAGGAATCTATGGGGGCACTTCTTACTGGCACATTATTGGGGTCACTATGGGGGCATCTACTGAGGCCACAAAGAAGGGGTATTTTATATGGGGGCTCTGTATAGGGGCATTTTATACTGGGGAACATGGGTACTATAGGGAAGAAGAGAGAGGGGTACTATAGGCTAATCTATGGGGGGCACTAAGAAGGGGTATTTTGTACTTGCAAATTATGGGGCACACTGAGGGCATCTACTGGGGCACTATATATGGGACATTTTATACAGGTACCTTATGGGGGCACTAGGAAAAAGGGGGGAGTGGAGCACTATGGGGGAATTTACTGGGGGCACTATGTAGGGGTATTTTATACTGGCACATTATGGGGGCACTACATAGTAACATAGTACATAAGGCCAAAAAAAGACATTTGTCCATCCAGTTCGGCCTGTCATCCTGCAAGTTGATCCAGAGGAAGGCAAAAAAAAAACAACCCTGTGAGGTAGAAGCCAATTTTCCTCACTTTAGGGGAATAAAAAATTCCTTCCCGACTCCAATCAGGCAATCAGAATAACTCCCTGGATCAACGACCCCTCTCTAGTAGCTATAGCCTGTAATATTATTACACTCCAGAAATACATCCAGGCCCCTCTTGAATTCCTTTATTGTACTCACCATCACCACCTCCTCAGGCAATGGCACAGCAGGTTTTCCAGACCAAAACAAGTTTCCATACATAACATAGCTAAAACCAGACATTTAAAAGGTAGTGTTTTTAGAAATACTACCAGTGCCACGAGTGTCACCAGAGAGACAACACGAGCTTAGGGAGCTAAATGAGTGGCTCAGAAGCTGATGCAGGAAGGAAGGGTTTGGGTTCATGGAGAACTGGGCCGACTTCTTTGTCAGTTACATGATCTACAGTAGGGACGGGCTGCACCTTAATGGGGAGGGTGAAACTTCTCTGGGGGAAAAAATGGTTAGATGACTGGAGTAGCATTTAAACTAAGATCTGGGGGGGGGGCATACTAATAAGGGGGTAGATAGTGTAAATAGAGAGTGGGATATAGGAGGTGGCAGTGGGGATTTAGTGGGGGCTGGGGTTAGTGAGGAAAGTAAGGAGAAGACTGGGCAGAACTGTACACCGATGAAAAAACCAAGTTAACCAAAATCAACCAAGTTAACCCAAAAATCCTGGATATTCAATTTACAGGTAATAGTAATTTAAAATGTATTTTTATAAATGCCAGAAGTCTAGCTAGCAAAATGGGGGAGCTGGAGGCTATGGTACAAGAAGAACACATAGGTGTGGCTGAAACATCATTGGACACTTCACATGACTGGGCTGTTAATATTAAGGGTTTTACACTATTGAGGAAAGACAGGGTCAATAGAAAAGGCGGTGGTGTGTGCCTGTATGTGAGGAGTGATCTGACGTGTGAAGGAAGCAATTGTGGGTGTAGATGGTGAGTATGTTGAAACCTTATGGGTGGAATTTCAAAGGGATATAAACATTGAAAAACTAATACTTGGTCTAATCTATTAGACCCCCTAATATCAAAGAGGAGATAGAAGCTCAACTGTATAACCAAATAAAGTGGGCTGCACAGGCTGGTACAGTGGTCATAATGGGAGATTTTAACTTCCCAGACATTGACTGGGGTCATGGTTCTGCCTCAACCACAAAGGGGAGAAAATTCCTCAACTTGCTTTATGGGCCAGTTTGTAGAAGATCCCACTATGGGCAATGCTCTGTTGGATCTTGTAATTTCTAATGATGCAGAGATTGTTGGAAATGTTACTGTTTGAGAAACACTATGTAATAGTGACCACAATATAATTATATTCCCCCTAAATTATAAGAAGCAAACTCTGTCAGACAGAGCAAAAATACAGAATTTGAAAAGGCTAATTTCCCTGGGTTGAGGGCAGCATTTCAGGGCATAGACTGGGAGCAGCTACTGTCACATAGCTTTAAATCCACATTGAGTAATTGCACAAAAAAATGTATTCCTTTAGGTAACAAGTATAAACAGCTAAAATTAAACCACCGCCCCCCCCCCCCTCCCCATGGGTTAATGCTATGGTAAAATGGGCAATAAATGACAAAAAAAGGGCATTTAAAAAATACAAATCTGAGAGGTCCGCTGTAGCCTTTGAAGTTTACAAAGAGCTTAATAAAATCTGTAAAACGTTGATAAAATTTGTGAAAATTGAAAACGAACAGCAGGTGGCAAAAGAGAGCAAAACAATTTCCCAGAAATCCTCTAAATCGATAAATGCTAAAAAAAAAACAAGGTCTGAGCAGGTAGGTCTTCTAAATAATAGTAAAGGGGGGTTAGTCACTGAAGATAAGGAAAAGGCAAAGTCAGAGTTACTAAATGGTATTTTTAGCTCTGTATATACATAAGAAGAAAAGGAGCTGATATCTGTGGTGCTGGGGCTGTTAGTACATCCAGTAATATACTCAATTGGCTAACTGTAGATATGGTCCAACCTAAGTTAAATAAGGTAAATGTGAACAAGGCTCTGGGTCAAGATGGATTGCACCCAAAAGTTCTTAAAGAGCTCAGTTCAGTCTCTTCAGATTCTCTAGGTACTGGTACAGTGCCAAGTGATTGGTGCAAATGTGGTACTCATATTCAAAAAAGGATCTAGGTCCTCCACAAGTAATTATAGACCAGTTATTTTAACTTCTGTTGGAAAAATGTTTGAAGGACTCTTAAGGGGTTATATACAGGAGTATGTGACTGTAAATGATATTATAATTGATAACCAACATGGGAGGTTAGTAGAAGCCTGGACAGAGGGGCAGCTGTGGATGTAGTGTTTCTGGGTTTTGTAAAGGCTTTTGATACTGTCCCTCATAGATATTTAATAGGTAAAGTAAGGTCTATAGGCTTGGAAAGTATAGTTTGTAATTGGATTGAAAACTGGCTGAAGGACCGTGTCGAGAGAGTTGTGGTCAATGATTCTTAATTCAGAATGGTTCTGGGTTATAAGTGGTGTACCCCAAGGTTCAGTGTTGGGTCCTCTTTTATTTAATTTATTTATTATTAAAGCCAAATATCCCTAACTTTTTGTGATTAGTATATATATATATATATATATATATATACATTAAATAAATACAAATAACATGGATTTCTGTTCATGTTATCTTTCCCTCTCTCTCCATCAATCAGATTGCATGCTTGCGTTATAATAGTCACATTTGGGGGAAAGGGGGTATTTTTTTTTTCCAAAAAAAGAAAGCACTTGCTCATCTAACCTTAGGCCATTTATTGATGCCAAGATCAAGATGTTTACCAGCGTTAAGTCCACAGCACCAAATAAACACACAAACATCAATAAAGTATACATTTCACATTTCCCTAGCCTGTCAGTACCTGATCTTTAGAGTAAAAAATACATACTGCTTCTGTAGTGATACCCATTACACAGTTCAGTAATAGTGATGATAATTAGCATTAGAAAGGTATATCTAATATATTTCAGACAGAAGAAAAACATTTTCATCAGTAAGACATTTTCACTCACTGACTTGCCATAAATGATTGATTTCAAGTAGTGTAATTTTGAGACAGGTGTAATACATGTTTTTAAGTTTTTTTATGCCCATATTCTGAATGAAAAACCTGGACCTCCCGCGCTTCACCAGAACCAGAAATATGGCACTTTAAAGAATCACTCCCACAAAATATTTTATACACTGACCTGCTAGAAAGGTACATGATGTAATCTGTAGTGAAGGTAATCTTCTTGTGAGTTATCCCCTCCCTTCTGTTACCCGGCTGTGTCATGTGACCAGCAATCAGACCTCCCAAATAACACAGCATATTATGTGTGGACAGGAAGTCAGTTTCTCTAGCTATTCCTATGGGAGTCTCAATGTCAGTCTCTTAGGAATGAATAGAGAAGTAACTGACTTCCTGTCCCGAGTCAGTTGGGGATCAGAGTATTGGTCACATGACACAGCAAAAAATTTGAAGGGATGGAATAGCTCACAAATACAGTCACATCATGTACCTTTTTAGCAGGTCAGAGAATGCTAATTTTTTTGGCAGTTCTTCTTTAACAAATTTTCTGATGAACTGCAGGAGGCTCATAGTATATGAATAATATAGCCCTCATATTACATCTGTCTGAAAGCACGCTTTAGTAAATGCATTATATTAGGCTTAAAAATGTATCATTTTTAATTAGGATTTTTGGTTTTTCCAGTTCTGGTGATTTTATACAAATAAATGCATGTAACTTTAGGCCTAAGGCCTCTTTCACACTTGCGTTGTCGGGATCCGGCGTGTACTCCACTTGCCGGAATTACACGCCGTGTAAAAAAAACGCAAGTAAACTGAAAGCATTTGAAGACGGATCCGTCTTCAAAAGCGTTCAGTGTTACTATGGCAGCCAGGATGCTATTAAAGTCCTGGTTGCCATAGTAGTAGTGGGGAGTGGGGGAGCAGTATACTTACCGTCTGTGCGGCTCCCGGGGCGCTCCAAAATGACGTCAGAGCGCCCCATGCGCATGGATGACGTGCCATGCGATCACGTGATCCATGTGCTTGGGGCGCCCTGACATCACTCTGGAGCGCCCCGGGAGCCGCACGGACGGTAAGTATACTGCTTCCCCGCTCCCTACTACACTTTACCATGGCTGCCAGGACTTTAGCGTCCCGGCAGCCATGGTAACCATTCAGAAAAAGCTAAACGTCGGATCCGGCAATGCGCCGAAACGACGTTTAGCTTAAGGCCGGATCCTGATCAATGCCTTTCAATGGGCACTAATTCCGGATCCGGCCTTGCGGCAAGTCTTCAGGATTTTTGGCCGGAGCAAAAAGCGCAGCATGCTGCGGTATTTTCTCCGGCCAAAAAACGTTCCGGTCCGGAACTGAAGACATCCTGATGCATCCTGAACGGATTTCTCTCCATTCAGAATGCATTAGGATAAAACCGATCAGGATTCTTCCGGCATAGAGCCCCGACGACGGAACTCTATGCCGGAAGAAAAGAACGCAGGTGTGAAAGAGCCCTAAGTCGTATGTATAATAAACTCTACACATGTTGAAATTTTGATTTTATTTTTATGAGGTGTGATCTGTATAACTTTCATGAGTCACAGTTTTATCCCACTGACATCAACTTTTGCAAAAAGTGACACAAAGTTGCCGGGAGTCATCTTTCAGAAAATGTATAGTGGGGGGGGAGTATGATTTTTTTATTTTGTAATTTAGTTTTGCCTAGTGTCCAAAGAAGCAGTTTACCATGGTACTGGTAAAGAGCAGGGCAGTGCATGTATCACTGATACAACACATAACAGAGCATGAAGTACAGGCAGATGGCAATACAATACAAGTTGTACAGGTAGGGGATGGGGTAGTACATGTAGTGTAGAACAGTGCATTTAGCTCTGTACTATTCTACAGAGAGGAGATATTAGGCAACAAATCAGTACATGGCCCTCATTAATACATCGTAGACTTGTGGGATCTATATTTTCAGGTAGTTTGGAAGTGAAATAAAGGTGGTACAATTAATCTCAAGCGCCACAGATATGCACTGATGGAATTGTGCTTTCACGTTATGATGGCCCGGAAAGACTATTGTAATATCAAAAGGGACCACTACACCATGTAAAAAAATAAATAGCAATGTAATGTTAGATACATTTAGTTTTTCTGCCTGCAATAGAATCATTTGTGTCATGGACTGCTGTCTTCTAGCTCAATGTTATTCTCATGAACAACTTGTCAACACTGTTAATATATTTTGGTGTCTCCCGTGAAAAGGTAGTGATATCATATACACTTGTAGCCCAATTCAGAAAGTCAATTAATTGAGCAATCCACATGGCAAAGAGCCACCATTTTAGTTCTGAAGGGATGCCAAAAGTATGTGCTCGGCAGGGAATCTGCCAAACTAACAATTTTAAAATGTTTTGAATTATAGAAAGTAGGAGGAGACGTAAGTAGTGTATGACAAAGGTTTGTTGAGGACAGGGGACAGTGCCAAGGTATACAAATTCTTAGTCATTTTCCACTTGGAGAATGTTACTGCCTGAATAGAATAGATGATTTCTATCAAGCTGGTTCATTGTACAGAATTGTTCGAACAAAGGTAATGAATTACATTAATAAATATAAGTAAAAATACCAGAATTCGGTAATTCTATGATTAAACTGTGCATATCAATCCAATATTTGGATGACCAGAAATAATAATAGACCCTGTGCTCTAGGCTGTAATTCAATCTAACATGTACCTCAATTTTATATTTATTTAAAGTTTATTTTACTCATTTTTGGGTTTCTGTCCCTAACAGTGACAGATATTTAGCCCCTTCCCAAAGTTGGGTCTTTAAATATGGCACAGTGTGTAACATAGTAATGGAGTTTCTGCTGTTCTAAACAGTAGACACCTGGGGTTAATGTCTGCGATTGACAATAACACCGATCACTGACCTTTAACTCCTCAAATTCCAACAATCGGGAAACCTGTTCACTGCAATAGCCTGGGTCTCTCTGAAGAAACCCATGCTATTTCAGTTGTAGTTTCTATGGAGTCCTACCAACTGAGAGAACATAGCAAATCTGCAATGAATTGCAATATAAGGGAGAAGCAAGCTAATAATTGCTTCTTGTAGTCACCTACAGTAACATAAAACGCTAACAAAACTTAAAAAGTTTTAAAAAACCTAAAAATTTTAATTCAAATCATCCTCTTTGCCCATAATAAAAAAAATATATATTAAATATATAAAAAAGAATATCATTGGTATCACTGCATCCCAAAATGCCCAAACTATTAAAGTATAAACGCATTATTTTCATTGCTTTACTTCTCAAAAAAATAGATCAAAAAGTCATACACACTCCAAAATGCTATCAATAAAAACTACTAATCGCCCGCAAAAAGTAAGCCCCCATACAGTTCTGTAAACATAGCTATAAAAAGTTATGGTGGTGATAAAAATAATTTTTCCCCAATTTTTTTTTTTTCAGTATAGAAACGCAAGAAATACTATACAAATGTGGCATTGTTGTAATTGTACTGATCCAGAGAATAAAGCTAAGTTGTCCGTTTTACTGCATGGCATTTTGCTAAACTAGAGGTGTGCTTTCATTGAAGATAGTTTGTAATCTGGAAAAGTAGATCATAAGAGGCAATGTAACGAGTGTTTACAGGTAGACATTTTTCTGCAGCTTAAAGCAATGTTAGTATCAAGTGTCTGTGGCCGTGACTTACAAGATCAGTATGAGAGCCAACATTACTGCCTACTGGACGGCAAATAAAGTTTTTTTTTTAAATTATTTTACCAACTTAGTAAATGTTAAACTGAAAAAGAAGAATTCTGTGTTGTTTGCAGGCCACTGGACTCCCAAGTGGCTTATATGCTAAAAATGTCCGATTATTATACATGAAAGCTGAAACCATGCTCATCTTAACGTCTCTATTTAATACACACATAGGGCTTCAGTAAACGATTATTTTAGCAAAAAAAAGGAAAAAAGGAAAGAAAAAGAAGAATTCTGTATCTAGAATTAGTATGGCACATGATATGCTACATACGCTTAGATTTTTGAATATTAGCATGCCTTTCCCATTCCAAGATGATCTTGTGCATGGAAAGATTTTATTCAGTTAGGAGATTTCTATTACCGTACTTCCAAAGCTCACATGGCAGCAATAACATTACCTAATTATTTTCTTTTAAAATATATTTTTATTGAAAAGATATAAACAATGAGTTTACTTTGGATTATACAGTTGAATGTACAGAAGAAAAAAACTAAAGAATATTCATAATCCCTGCAGTTAAAGACATAATATCTTGAGATATGCTGTAATAACCACACTGGCCGGGTAAAATAAATACAGAGATTTCCATGTATTATTCAGGGGCAGTGTAGTGTGGCAGTAAAGCTCTCTAACAATGCATGTAGTAACAATATAAACCAGTAAATATTAACTTGTAGGGGTGAGGGAAGGGGTGAGAAGGGGATAGAGACACAACCAAATATTGCAGCTGAAGCATGCAGTTGAAGGATAGAAAGGATGGAAGGTACAAGGTTTGGACTAGAGCATACTATCCTTCAAAAGCCTGAAATGTAAGGAAGGGCTCTTATGAAGGTTAGGGTGATGCATCACTGGAGCCTAACTAAGCTACCTCTCCCTGTGCAAACTCTATAAAAATGGACCACGGTTCTGTCTATGTTGTGTATCTTAGTTGGTGTCACATACCATCTGGCTAATATTTTTAAACAGTTTTCTTGCATGTGAACATATCTGGATGTAATTTTAGGGGATTTCAAAGGTAGTTTGAGTTGGTTTAGTATAAAGGATGCCTGAAGGTCTTTTTCCCAAGCAGCAATGGTAAGAAGTATGTGATCTACAGTAGAATGAAGTTTTTTAGACAGTCTATTTCACTGAATAATAGTCTTCAACCATGCAGTGCAAAATATGAAATTAGAGAGGTTGTGTCACTTCAGCAAGTGACATTTATCATGTAGAGAAAGTATACAAGGCACTTACTAATGTATTGTGATTGTCCATATTGCCTCCTTTGCTGGCTGGATTCATTTTTCCATCCCATTATACACTGCTCATTTCCATGGTTATGACCACCCTGCAATCCATCAGTGGTGGCCATGCTTGGACACTACAGGAAAAAGCGCGGCACTACGGTCCGCGGCTCCGGAAAAAAATAGAACACATCCTATTCTTGTCCGCAATAGCGGACAAGAAATAGGCAGTTCTATGGGGGTACTGGCCGGGTGTATTGCGGATCCGCAATACACTACAGACGTGTGAATGGACCCTTAATATCACTATATGACCAGGAAACGAGGAAGTAATAGAGATGAAAAGAGAACCAAGCATTATAACTGCATTTTAGGGTAGTGTTTGCTGACCATAGCTTCAGGAATTAGGGCATTTTGTAACACTTAAGTGCTATTGAGTCTGTAAATTACAGTAAATAAGAAACCATCCTATTTTTTTCCTTTTTTTGTGTGTGTAGAAATGTTAAATAAAATAAATGCTTTCCAGTAACTGGTTAAAATAGTTCCAATAAATTATCAATGTTACTTTATAAAACATCATTTTGATTTTTGATGCAGGATTACATCCTTCCTGCAGGATTCTTGAGCCAGGTTTCGTGTGATGTATGGCTTTACAGTTTAAATGTGGATAAGGGTGGGTTCACATCACATTTTTTCCATTTGTTTAACGTATACATTGGGAAAAAAGGATACAAAAGTGTAGCACACTACAATTTAGTATTTTGCAGAGACCAGTTTTTTTACAGTGGAACTCTATGGTGAACGGATGCACCGTGTGGCATTAGTGAAGCAAACGTTAACGTTTATGTTTATTGTTTACGCTAAATGGATGGCAAAAACGTGATGTGAACCCACCCTATTAGTCATCATTGAATATTTCCAGCATCCTTTGAAGGGTAATCCTGATTTGATTATGATACTCTATGATGTTCCTGGATTATTTAAGGACACAAGTTACATTTTCAAAATGCAAGTTCGTTAAAAATAACATTTTCTTCAGGAGAAATGTAAAAACCAATACATAAACACAAAGGCTTGGTTCATATCTTGTTAAGGGCTATGAACACCTTCGGGGCCATGGTGAGGCGATCGCCTCAGGCAGCACCAGGTAGGAGCAAGAGGGGGGCAGTGGAAAGGGCCAAGTGCAATGAGCGCTTTTATTGTGGCAAAGGGTTTAGGTTAAGAAATTGGTATGGGGCCTACCTTCCCTGCAGCAGCTTTGAGAAGGTAGGTCCTAGCGAGAAGAGGACACTGGCTAGCTTACCTAGAAGTCACCTCAGCTCTGGTCGTGTCTATAATAATAAACTGGGGAGTTTCTTTAATCTAACAAGTTATTTATATGAACATGGTCTGATTGAGGTGCTGTACATTTAATATATGTGTGTAGTGCAGTAAGTCTACTGTGTTATGTGCCACTTGTGCAGAGGGTGGGAGACTAGGGGTCTACCTTGCTCAGGGGCCCAGCGGGGGATTCACCTGTACCCCTGTGGGCCAGTCCGAGCCTGATTACATAGCAAGAATATGTAATTGCTGTATACAGTATATACTGAAACAAATGAGGCTTAGCAAAGCAGAGATACAGCTCTGCCTGGTATTGGATTCATTCAGAAAGACTTCAGTGACATCACAAATCTCAAATATAGGCGATGGATCACACAAGAAACTGTGGTTTTTATGGGATTACCTATACATCACTTCATTATATTTTTATTGTTGAAAACATTTTTGCACTTTTTGCGAGTGTATGAGTTTACTTTATACTGAAAAATTGTTTGCAAATACAGAATTTAAATGAAAAACAGCCATACAGGAAAAAAGTGATTTGCTGAACTTAATAGAAATAATCAAATTTCCTAAAGCAGCCAAATGATTTTCAGTTACTTTAAACGGCATAATACTTGCAAGATGTTACGAATCAGTATGCTTTTCATATGTTACTTGATCAAATGCTGTGTTCTGTCAAGTTAATGAATAGAATAATGTTCTGTTGCACACAGTAATTATTGATAGGTAGAAGCCCTCAAGCAGAGAACCTCCCAGGTTTGCTAGGCTTAACCCACTGCATTATTTTATACTCAATTCCTACCTATCTGTAACGTGTCCCACTAACCAAGGCTATGGTATGTTTACCAACTAATTATAGGCAATGTGCACAATAGCATCACCCCTTTTCTAATTTCCAACAATGCTATCGTTGCTATTTTCTGGAAAAAAAATGAATGAAAAATGCCATGTTTCTTTTTCTTCTAGCTCTATCGTCCAAGTACAAAAAGCTTTAAAACAGACATGATGACAGTAGAGGGAAACCAGTAGTATATTTGTGTCAGTATTAATATCACACATTTTAATCAACAAATAGCTCAGTAACTTATAGTTTTATTATGCCCCAATGTTCACTGTCTGATTTTATTGACAATCCAGTGTGTGAAACCACAGCAGAAAAGTGTACATGGCACCTTTATGTGTTGTGACACAGTGAGAGGTTTGGTCTGGGAAAACAGGTATTTTTCTCCCAGCATGTGCTGCTGGGCTGATTTCCAGCCAGGTGAGGTCAAATACCGGACCGGATTTTAAGTGCCGGTCCTGGTTTTGGCAGCACCTGGCTGTCCTTAAATAGGCAGCAGGGCTTAGCAGAGATGTCTCTGTTTTTGGGATCTGAGGCTTTGTGCCGTGCTGGAGGGCTGAGAGCCGCACGCTGGGGAACAGGCCTCCTAAAGCCTGCTGTGGACTATTGGAGGCAGAACTGCCAGCAAGGTGACGTGTTATATGAACTTTCCATTGTGTGTGAATTAACATCAAGACTGCAAAGTTACATGCTGTTTTGTGCAATTGCCTCAAGTGTGAATAAACACTGATGTTTTGAGTTAAGACCTTGTATTTTGCCTCTGTTCTCCTCTGCCCTGACTACCAGAGCGAGTCCCCACAGTGTATATTGCCACCTAGTTACTGATTGATTAGAGATTAGCTAAGTTTTGAAAAATTCTATTCAGCAACTTCGCCAAATTTAGCCAAGAATTTCGATTTGTTACGAATTAACTTATCACGAATCGCTATAAATCAGGTATACCCAGGCCACTTTGCCTTTCATTTAATTATGAAAACCACACTGTATAGCCCCTTCTTCATTGGTAATGGCCATGCGGCACCTTTAAACAGGGGCTGTTGCTGGTATGGGGTTTGGCTGGTTAGGTGGGGGCACAATATGCATATTAAACTGTTCTTGCCTGCAGTCTCCTGCAGGTTATTTGACAGTAAACACAGAATATTAATCAGCCAGGAACTCTCCTGCCCTGGAGGTGGGAGCCTTACTTCTGCCATCTGCCTTTCCTCCTTTTCCACATCATCTAATATCGATGAGAATATGTCATCAGGAACATCCAGCTCCTCCTCTATTTGCATATTGCTGACTTTTCTAGGACATAGAGACTTTGAAGGATGATTTGAAAGAAGTTAAGCCAGCAAAAGATGAGGATGGTCATCATTAAGACCTGGTCCCCCTAAGGGGTGCAGACTGAATGGTATTTGTTGGCACTCTGGCAGTAAAATAGTAAAGACTTCCATCTTATTGGTATTGAATTACATTTATGGCTGATGTAGGAATAAGCAAATGAGGGAAAAAATAAATAAAACTGATGCAGCATAAGCCTCCCTGCATTCTCCTTGCACTCTCCCTCTCCAATATTTTCTATTAATCATTTTATGCAACACTCTCCCTAGCGCATGAGCACTTGTCACGTCTCTCACTATGCTCAGTTCAGAGGACAATGGTGGAGACACTTTGTAACACGTACAGACATTTTAAGTAAAACTGATTTGTTGCAATTTGAAGTGTTCCTAAACTTTGGACTGAATTCTGCTTCAAATGCTTCTTTTTACTCAACACTATCACTGATATTATGGTATTTTATGATCTCTAATAAATTTCTACAATAAAGGGATGCTACACTCACATATGTGTATGGTGTGTTGATTCCTGTGACATATACCACATATGCATCAATTATGCCTTCAATCCTCAAGGAAATCTGATTGTTTACAGAGGATAGCAGAATTTATTTTGTCCGAGACTGCTTTGATATATGTCACCTGGTGTGCATCAGTTATGTATTTCATCCTCTATTATAGATAATATAAGACATAAGGGAACGGTTGACAATTTTAAGGGATGAATAGTGCAGCATGTTCAGCTATGTTCAACAATGCCATGCCCATATTTCCTGTGAGGACCTCTTTCTAAATCAGCATGGATAGGTGCTTACAAAATATATATCTTTCCGATGATGAACCTGGCAGAATCAGACATAGCCCATTAACTTTGATGGGCACCATGTATTCTTCATAGCAGTCTTCAGCTTGACTTAGGAGAATCAACAAATGGCTGACCAGACCCTTTATAAGCCAAATACATTTACTGCATTAAGATCTGTCACATATTACATACTATTCTTCTGTACAGAAGTAACAGAGCTCAGTGGAACACTTTGCAACACAGTAACACATATACAGTATAGTTCTTCCCCTTGAAACATTTCAAAAGCATGAAATGCAAGAACACTGTCAATGCTAGATATTCCTAATTACACAGTCAGTGATCCCTGAGTTTTCCAACTGGCAATCAAATTGTGTTTACTCAGCTAACAGTCCCCAACTATTTCTGAATTACACTTTGCCTTTATTCTTTTCTTCTAGAAGATGATCTGTGTTGTCCTCCCAGGACTAAAACTGGCTCCATAGCTTTAATTGTCTCCACTAGTACTATACCCCACCACCTCTGTTCTCCCACAGTTGGTGCTGTTTGCTTTACCACCCAATGCTAGTGAATTATCAGAGGGGCAGTCTGCACCACCCAGTATTAATGGCTGAGGTGACATCCCAAAGACATTGGGTTGTGAAGACTGGCCAGTGACAATTCACTAGTATTGAGTGTCAAAACTAACAGCACAATTTTCAGGCAATCAGGGTGCTAAAAGGAAAAAAAAGCAACAGAAACAGTGAAGAGCTGGTGTAAATATATGCAACCATGTGATGTTAGGAAATAACAGGTCTCTCTTTAACCAGTTGAAGACCAGGCATTACCCCCCCACACACACATATTTTTATTTTGTTCAGTATATGTGACTTCGAAAGCCACGCAGCCTTCAGAAACAAAAATAAAATTGTTATGATGTGAAGCAAAAATTCTGAACTGCTAATTAAGTGTGAACAGAAATAAGCTCTAGATGAAAATCAGGTGCTTCCCTGTAGGAGTTTGTCTGAAAGCAACATGAAAAGTCACAATCGAAATATGATGATTTCTTCCTGACAACTTGTTTCTATCTAAGGAAAGGTACCATATCAATTCATGGCTAACCATTTTTTTTTTTTTACTAAAATATACTTTTCTGTAATATGTCAAAGACTGAGAGAACATTGTCTGCTCTGTAATATGCAGAGATCTCATTGTTCAGGAGAAAGAACTGAGTTGTTCCCTTCAACTATTGTCAGTGGTGTATTATCTGTCCTTAGCTGTATAATAGGGATGTTACTATAATTGAGTCGATTTTAAACTAATTAAATTTATCTCAAATTTCTAAAAAATTTGAATTCCAGCAAAATCCAAATCTTTTGCATTTCAATTCAGACAAATCTCTTAGAATGATTATCACCATTTTTCAGGTCAAAATAGAAAGAAAAAGACATCTGCCACCAAAAAAAGATTATTTTGGTCCATGTTTGAGTAAGGCTGTGTTCACACCTGAGCGTTTTACAGCGTGTTCCTACGCGCTGTAAAACGCTCAACAGACAAGAACCAATGGTTCCCTATGGGCATGGTTCTCACCTGAGCGTTTTACAGCGTGTACGAACGCGCTGTAAAACTCCCTACGCCCCAAGAAGTACAGGAGCTTCTTTGGGGTGTATTGTCGCGCGTTCCCACCCATAGACTTCAGCGGGAACGCACGACAATGGGCGTTTCTTCTTTGCTCATTTAAAAACGCGCGTACGTACGCGCCGCTTTGTGTGTAAAATGTATTTTACTACTGTCTGAAACAAGCTATCTCCTATTTATAAAATGGCCAGCCTCTGTACTCACTTTGAATGCACTGCAGATAGCGGCAGCGAGCTGGCCGGCCGGCGCATGACTGACGTCACTTAGTCACGCTCCTGCTTTCTGAATTAAGTGGGGGGAGCGTGACTAAGTGACGTCAGTCACGCGCCAGAGGCCAGCTCACTGACGCTCGCTGAAGTGCATTCATAGTGAAAGTGAGTACAGAGGCTGGAAATTTTATCAATAGGAGAGAGATTGTTTCAGACAGTAGTAAAATACTTTACACACAAAGCCAGTTATGTGCGCAGTTTAGGACACATTAAGGGACACATAGGGCCATGAAGGGAACCAGCATAAGATGCTATATGTGTGTCTTATGCTGGCCCCCCTCATGGCCCTATGTGTCATAGCACACATCCCCTATAACAGTGCCATCCACAGATCCACCCCATAACAGCGTCATCCACAGATCCCCCATAAGTGTCCTCCACAGATCCCCCATAACAGTGTCCTCCACAGATCCCCCATAACAGTGTCCTCCACAGATCCCCCATAACAGTGTCATCCACAGATCCCCTATAACACTGTCATCCACAGATCCCCTCTGTTGTCAATCACGCAAACGCGCGTATTACGAGCATTTCCTAAATACAAAAAACGCCCCAAAATACGCCTCAAAAACGCCTGATAAAAACGCCTGTAAAATGCGCATACCGAATACGCTCAGGTGTGAACCAAGCCCAAATAAAATCCATTGGTGTAGTGTGTTATTAAACAGGCTGATTCTTGCCACCGACTACCTTCGTTTTACCCATAGCCACATGTGTCACTGTCACTTTGACATTACTTATGCTGTCTTGGCATTAAAAAGCTTGGGGGTTGGATACAGTCCTAGGAGAGCTCAAATTGTTATACACAACTTTTCAGGGCAATTTAACTACTTTTGATTTGGGTCGAATAATTTATTCGCACGTGAATCGAATCTGCAGGCCAATTCATTAGAATCAGACCTAAAGTGAATTTTAAGAAATGGGCTCATCTCTCTTTTATTTCCTGAAATTATAATCTTTTATGTGATGAGAATAAGATGGATGCTGAGAAGTGATCTCTGTAAAAAAATATATAAAGTGTCAGTCTGTTGCGAGTGATCATATTTTTTTAACATAGATAGTGGCATGAAAAATAATAGATGCTCTGAATATATTGAATAACTTTACAATGTGTCTTTATACGGGTTAGTTCTGCAAATCTGTTTTTAAGTTTTTAAGTAAAGGTAACCTTTCTTTTACCATTCCTTTCTTCACCTGGAAATTTAGAAAAACTGTATGTGGTTTACTAACTGTGTTTCCAAGTGATTTGCATTGATTACAAAGATGCAACCTTAGACTTTTTTCAGTGAAATAAATGTTTTTGTGAGTTTACGTCTAGTTATTCTAGCCACTGCACTGCTATTGTTCACTGTGTGCCAGCCATTGCCTCTGTGGTTATAGGCATTCCCTTCATCTTCTAACAATGATTAAGTACTTAATTAAATTACATAAACACAAATCATTTCATCTATTTTCCTATTACATGGAAAATAGAAATGCAGAAAGGAAACTGAACTCCGGTTAAGGGCCTGTGTTAACAGGAAAAGGAAGCTGCACCTAGCAATGATCATATCCATAATTATACAAAAATAGTTTAGTAAATGTAGCCATTTGCAGCGTTCTTTAATAATTAGAAAGCAACTCTTTGATTTAAAAATGTATGCATGAGTGGAAACATAGAAACATTACTCCAAACTCCATCCTACTGCAATATTTGAAGCATATACATAACAGGGTGGCAGGCGTAGCTGTTTCTGTGGTCCTAAGGGCGACCATCTCTCCACAGGGGTAGGATGTAGTTAATGATGCAGTTGATGATAGAAACGGTGATGGAAAATTGAATTGAATTGCTTTGCTATGTAGCCCTATGTTTACCTGTTGTTCCTCTTCTATGTGTGTGATTTTTCTACTGTATCATCACTTTTTGTATTATCCCTATATTGTGACACTTGGCTTTGTTAGGTTCTTTCCCTGACCTGTGATGTTATAGTGTACATGGTGACATGACTGTGTGCTCAACTCCTGTTTTGTAACTTCACTGAGAAGAGTATCCTTGTACTGTGACAACAGTGTGTATGTTGTATTTGTAATGTACAAAACACAGAGTACAGGGTGAACAGAGTACTATGTATACGTTACGTGTTCTGGACTCCTTGCTAAAGATGGTCCTGATATAATGTGCACAATTCCAAGTTTTACTGTAGCCCCCATTGTCATTTGTTGGCAGGGCTGACCTTAGGTTACAAAGCACCCTGTGCAAGAAGTATTTTTTTGTCCCCCCTTAGAGACAGTAGCAGCAGTACTATTACAAGTTATTACATAAATACAGCACCAGAACCAAGCATAGTACATGCATACAGCACCTCATTACATAAATACAGAACCAGAATCAATCTCATTACATAGATACAGCATCGCAACCAAACTCATTACATAAATACCGCACGAGAACCAAGCTCAGTACATATACATTGCACCAGCTCAAAAACAGTTTAGATACAATTTGCAGCCACAGCTCCTAATATGGCTTAAACAAGCATAAAGGTGTGATATTTCAATTTAGTGGCTTACCTCCCTTTTTCACTATGTATAAGGTGCTCTGGCTATACGATTCACCCTGTTCATATACAGGTAAAACTCGAAAAATTAGAATATCGTGCAAAAGTCCATTTATTTCATTAATGCAAATTAAAAGGAATTGCATTAATGCAGCTTAAAATTGGAATTTTGTGATAAGGTTCAATATTCTAGGCTTAAAGTGTCACATTCTAGTCAGCTAATTAATCCATACCCCCTGAGCAAAGGGGACCTGAGATTGTGACTTTGGGTTTTCATAAGCTATAAGCCATAATCATCCAGATTATAACAATTAAAGGCTTGAAATATCTCGCTTTGCATGTATTGAGTCTATCTCACATACAGTCCTGATCAAAAGTTTAAGACCACTTGAAAATGGCAAAAGATCATATTTAGCATGGCTGGATCTTAACAAGGTTCCAAGTAGCGCTTCAACATGCAACAATAAGAAAAAGGCAAAACAAAACATTTTTTGAGCATTCAATTTAATGAAAACAACGAATAAACTGAAACAGGCTGTTTTTCAGCTGATCAAAAGTTTAGGATCACACCTCCAAAAAAAAACTAAACCCCCCAAAACAGAAATCCAACTTCCAAACGTGAACTTCCAGACATGAAAAACAGCCTGTTTCAGTTTAATCATTATTTTCATTAAATTGTAAGCTCAAAAAATGTTTTGTCTCACTCCCATTTCTTCTTGTTGCATGTTGAAGCTCTACCTGGAACCTTGTTAAGATCCAGCCATGCTAAATATGATTTTTTGCCATTTTTCAAGTGGTCTTAAACTTTTGATCAGGACTATATTAGTTTCATCTTTTAAGTTGCATTACTGAAATAAATAAACTTAGCACAATATTCAAATTTTTCACCTGTATATATAATTAAATTACTTTGAACTGTAGACAGGCACACATCATTTAGAGGTACTCAGAGAAAGCTTATCCACATTATTCAAATATTTCATTTAATAATTAATCTTACATGTAAAACGAAAAAAAATATATATAAATATATATACAGAAAATAGCAGGGCAGAACTCCTAGCTTTAAGTAGTTCAGGTGCCAGCGTTTTCCCCTTGGTCCTGGGGTCCAAACACAATCCAAATAAATGTAACGCAGCACTCCTTGGATAAAAAGTGAAAAAAATACGATATTTATTCAACACATGTTGATACAGGCAATGTTTCAGCTCTCTCACAGAGCCATTATCAAGCCAAGTGAAACACATAATAAAGTGACTATGCATATATAGAGACATTTCAGGAAGTAATCTGTGCTAATTTCCTGATTAATTCCATACTGGTGCATATAAAAACTCCATAAAAAAAATTATCTTGTGACAATTCATAGTGTAGCAGCCATCTCATACCCTCAGGTATAGTGCATCACTTTTCCGTGATTCTCTTCAATTTCATAATGCTTCATATAATATATACTCGTGTTTCCCCCAAATTGTGATAGTGGTTAAAACATCCATGGCTTGCTCAAACACAGTTCACACCTGTAAGACAACCGCAACACAAGAATCCATACATTTCAGTTACCTTATGCTCTCCGCTATATCAAAGATGGAGCATTCCCCCATCCAGGCGTGTCTCCCCGCTCACTGCGCCTGCGCCACTATCGCACCGCAGTGCATCATCACCCGGCGCTCAGTCACTTTATTGTGTGTTTCACTTGGCTCGATAATGGCTCTGTGAGAGAGCTGAAACGTTGCCTGTATCAACATGTGTTGAATAAATATCGTATTTTTTTAACTTTTTATCCAAGAAGTGCTGCGTTACATTTATTTGGATTATATATATATATGTGTGTATATATATAGCTCTATATATTGAAGGTGCAAATTTTTATCCTTTATTTAGTATCCTCACTTGTGCTTCTGTTAGTCTAGTGGAACTTAAATTTACTATTATATCCTCTTTTGTCTGTATATATATATATATATATATATATAATTTAAGCTTTCAATGGGTACCTCTAAATTAAATGTGCCAGTCTACAGTTCAAAGTAAGTAAAAAGGTATGCCGGAAGTTATTGTACAAAAGAGAATTCTACCATGTATCATCACATTATAGACAGTACAAGTGACTACAGCACTGTGGCAGAATAAACATTTACATTTAGTGACTTACAGGTGACATATTCTCCAAAATTATTCCCTTTACTTTTTTTCCCACCCTGTTCAGACAATCATGATGAGTTGACTTTTTCCAGTGATGACTTGTCTCTGCAGAGTTTGCCGCACAGATATCTGAAAGGGGCATTTCGGAAGGTAAAAGTTATCCCCTATCCACAGTATAGGGGATAACTATCAGATCGGGACCCCCAATGATCATAAGAACAGGAGCCCCATACCCTCTGTTGCTCCCCTGAAATGACCGGAGCGGCCATTCACACATGTGTGTGGTCACTCCATTCATTTCTATGGGAGTTCTGGAGATAGACGAGTAAAGCGCTCTGCTATCACCAACTCCCATAGAAATTTATGAAGCGGCCGTGTGATCATTTCAGGGGAGCAGCAAGGGACCTGCAGGGGGTATGGGGAACTGTTCTCATGATCAGTGAGGGTGCCAGCGGTAGGACCCCCACCAATCTGATATATCCTGTGGATGGGGATAACTTTTACCTACTGGAATCCTTAAACTTCTCACTTTACCAACACATCTGCATTCTATATACTAACACAATATGAATATGATAGCAGCATACACAGTACCCCTGTATACAATCATGTTACATACTATTCCCCCTAAAATAAAGCAGTACACAAATGAGCCCCTAATAGTAGAGTGACCTATAGATATTGCCACACTCTCTCTCCCCCCATATATAGTGTTGCATGCTCTGTGTCCCCTTAAATAATGCCACACACTTTGTATCCCCTGTATATATTGCCTCATGTTCCGTGCCAGGTTCTGTGCCTCTGCATATAGTGCCAGGTTCTGTGCCCTTTATATAGTGCCACTTGTACTGTGCCCTCTTTATATAGTACTAGATACTGTGTCCCTGTTATATAGTGCCACAATCTGTGCTCGTCTATATAGCACCTTTTGCTCTTTGCCCCCATAATGCCTCTTGCTGTAGACTGTGCTCCCTATAGTGCCTCTTGGTCTGTGCCCCCAATAGGGAATTTGCTCTGTGCCCCCTATAGTGCCTTTTGCTCTGTGCCCATGTATAGCCCATATATACACATTCACCAGTGTCACAATGTCATTAAGCGATGTGGAACATCGCAAGTGGCGTCATGACATCATCACGCCACCGGCATCACAACAAAGCACCGAATGGTGGGGCATGGAACCGATAGTTCCCTTGTCCCGCTGGTGCTGATGCAGATGCTCAATGATATCCACATCCTGTGGATGTGATTATACTCAAGGCAATATAACGCTGCCACACACCATCAGAAAGTTATCTTTACTTGGCAGTTTACTTTACTTTGCATATTACTATTCCCATATACTATGGATGCCCCATGACTGGGGTTCGGTAGTCACATGTAATAACTAAGTATCTCAAAACTTACATATGTATGCCTTAAAGTGTAAGTGTAAAAATATGTACAGAAAGTTATGTTAGCAACTTTTGGAATATACTTTATCAGAAAAAAATGTGTAATCCAGGGGCGTACATAGAAATCACTGGGCCCCATAGCAAGAATGTGAATTAGGCCCCCTAACCCCCACCACTGGCCCATCCCACCTCCTGTCCTTGCTCCTCCCCACCACACCCCCATTTGCGTTTGCGTTTTGCGGGGAGGTTTTTTCATATTCCACCCCATTTGGAATTTTTTTGCCCGCTTCCCACTACATTGTATGCCATATTAAAGTACGACTTCTCCCGCAAAAAACATCTATATGAACAGAAAAATAAAAACGTTAAGGCTCAAGGAAGATAGGGAAGAAAATGCAAAAATGAAAAAACCTCCGGTATCCTAAGGGTTAAAGGGGTTATCTAACCCCTATTATGCCCCCCAAAATGCCCAGTCACCACATACAGATAATACTTATGCCCAAGATGCTAGGGAGGCTCATTCCCATCGTGGCCTGCTATTGACTGCCCCTCATGACGCTGGATGTTTTCATCTGCATGACGGGAGGGAGGCAGTGGTGCTGTGAGGAGCAATACAGGTGCCAGGGAACGAGATAAGTAAGGTGCCCAGGCATTTTGAGGGGCATTATAGCAACCAATCATATTCCCACCCCAAAAGGTGACTGATATGCTGAGGGGGGGATATGATTGGTGGCTATGTGCACACTGAGCATCAGCAGCATGGAGTTAAAGGGGGGAGGAGTAGAAGGAAAGCACACTGTCCTCCTGAGTCCTCTATGAGCCTACAGGGCCCCCAAAACCCTACTGCTTGC
The DNA here is from genome assembly GCF_014858855.1 of Bufo gargarizans. Lineage (NCBI taxonomy): Eukaryota > Metazoa > Chordata > Amphibia > Anura > Bufonidae > Bufo > Bufo gargarizans. The sequence goes on from NC_058082.1 coordinate 246,965,133, forward strand.
TGCTGCTCTCCCCCTATCAAGAATATCCAACCATATATGAGCTTTTTATTTGCTAACTGCTGTCCTCTTACTGTGGCACACTGAGAAAACAGTGTGTTTATTCTGTGTTCACTGTCCGGAGCGGTCCTTCAGTATGGGCCGGGGGCTGCACTTGCTGTCTGATGGCTTGAGGCAGACGTGAGCACAGAGGATGCTACTCCGGGTGTGCGCCTCTGTGTGTGCCTGCCAGCGATACACTGGCCAATCGGCAGCAGGATCTTTGCGCTGCTAAATGTTGATTGGCCAGTGTGAAATGACGCAGAGCCTGGCTAGGAGGAAGCCTGGATCATGGAGGTCAGACAGGGAGCGGGGGGCAGGGCCATAGTGCCCCTTTACAGTAATACTGCCCACTTCATTGTAGTAATGCCCTCTGGCTCTGTGCCCCCTCCATAGTAATAAAGTCATCTGTGCCCCCTCCATAGTAATAAAGTCATCTGTGCCCCCTCCATAGTAATAAAGTCCTCTGTGCCTCCTCCATAGTAATAAAATCCTCTGTGCCAACTCCATACTGATAAAGTCCTCTGTGCCCCCTCCATAGTAATAAATACCTCTGTGCCCCCTCCATACTGATAAAGTCATCTGTGTTCCCTCCATACTGATAAAGTACTCTGTGCCCACTCCATAGTAATAAAGACCTCTGTGCCCCTCCATAGTAATAAAGACCTCTGTGCCCCTCCATACTGATAAAGTTATCTGTGCCCCCTCCATACTGATAAAGTCATCTGTGCCCCCTCCATACTGATAAAGTCATCTGTGCCTCTTCTGTATAAATAAATAAAAACACACACTAACTCACCTTGTCCTGTTCCTGTAGCTCAGTCCTTTCTTCCCTGCAGACACAGATCGCTCTGCAGAACTGTGTGGGGGTGGAGTTATACAGATTTGCCGTCTGCAGGCTGTGCCCACACACTTGGCAGCGCGATCCGTGCCTGCAGGTTGAATGGTGGAGCGGGGAGAAGTCTTCCTGCTTCACCATTTAGAGCGCCGCAGGCTTGAAGGAGGGGAGGAGCGCAGGGAGATGAGCGGTGAGTGACGGGACATCAGCTCCCTGCGCCCTCCCCCCCCTTAGTACGCCACTGTGTAGCTCGGTCTCGGTTCCCTGCCTTTTGTTGTGTAATGCGCCGTGTGTTGATTGGCCGCTGCGATGCGCATGCGCACTTCAATCATCGGCACACACGCACAGACACCAGCCCTGAGCACTCACACAGGGTTTTTATTAGTATAGATGGGGCCTGGCGGTGCTCCGGAACAGTTTAGCTCCAATGTGAAACTAGCCTTAGTAAATCTGTGTAATAAACCTGTAAATAGAAATGCCCGAAGCGGGTCATGCTGTACCTTTGCTGCCCTCTGCCACATTCCATTCTTTAATTAGAAATTTGATGGAATTTAAGTAAGAAGTCAAATGATGGCATTTGCTTTTGGCTCGTTATGTAATAAGAGTCAGTTTAATCTTTGTACTATCTCACTTTAGGACACCACAATATAATATATTGTATTCCTTATCATGATGTGTTTTTCTGGGCTAAAATGCATTGTCTCTGAAATACAAAATATATGAATATGTAAAATGCTGAATAGTTTTAGAATACCTTTGGAAACATGAAACGTGCAGTTTAGGCACAAAGATTTCCATGGGCTTTATTTTTGATAGTTTGAATACTGCCACATGCTTGAGGCTTTACACTAGTAGGATTGGCACTTGTCAGCTTTTTTCTTTTTTGTCCATTAATTGTGCTGCCCTCCACTTGAAAGCTAAGTGCCCAAACTAGAAAATAAGGAAATAGTCACATGCTTTGCATAATGGTATTTTTGGTTAAAACAAGCAACAGATTTCAGATATTTTATATGCTTATTGGAGAGTTTTAGGACCTGGAAAGGACTTATATTATGGTACCTTTTTACAACATATTTGTTGTACTTATTATCACTATGGCTTTTGTAGGTCAAAAGGCACCTTATTTCATAAATGTTATTTTAACCACATATCACTGAGGGCAGTAGGACATCTGCTTTCTAACTTGGGTGTGGCTTATAAAGCGGTCATACTACAGTGCTCAGCAAACGCAAGATGTTTATTCATCATTAAGATGTATATCATTTGCATTCTTGGCTGTCCTACTATAGAAGCTTTCCAAGCCCTAATACATGGTTTTCATATCTTATTCTGGAACACTGGGGGTTCTGGATGAACAGTTGACCACAGATCAAAAAGAAACAGATTGTGTGACTTTGCTAATTTTTATGAGTTTGTGGAATTTGTATTGAACAGATGAAAAGCAAAAAACATTCTGTGTTAAAATATAAATAGGCTTTCCACAGAGATACCATTTTAAAAAACTGATCAGAAATGGTTACAAATAAAAAAGAAGCATTCATCTCCTCCACTGATCCCCAGTTACTGCTGTTTTCCGAAGCTACCCTGGTCCTCCAAAGCCCTCCACTTCCAGGAACAGCCTACTCAACTAATCACAGTCTTATGCAAGTCACCGCTAAGACAATTGAATGGCTGAACGGGCCTTTCCTGGCTTTTCCCATGTGTTCAACCAGGATAGGAAATGAACAGCAGTGGGACCAAGCAGCTGTGGAACAGAATGGAATTGGTGGAGGTGGGTGATGCTTCTTTTTTGTATGTAATCACTTCTGAAAAACTCAGTCTTTTTAGAACATTCCAAACAGGCTGAGTTTTTGCGGAAATTATGGGAACGTCTAACTTCCAAACTTCTGTGTCTGAATGTAATCATTTCTGACCAGCTTTCTTTTTACTGTATCTATATGGAAAACCCCTTTAAAATTTGGCTTTGTCAATGGAGTTGATGTTCCATGGACACTGAGTGCTGGGGAATGCCCACATGTTTATTCACTGCTATTGGGCAGCAAAACGAATGGCACCAATAGCAGTAGAATGAGAAATACTGCGCAAAAAAATAAAAAGAGCGCCTCCGGGCATGAAAGATGTGGCTGTAAAGTTATGTACTGTAGCCTTAAGGAGTTCTGTGAGAATGTGACAGGTCCTCATTAAATAGCATTGATAACTCAAAATAATTGCCCTTGCTTTTAAGGCAAAACAATAAGACAAAAAAATCTAATTTATTTCTTCCATACAGTCATAAAGAAAAGTAGGCCTTATTCATACAACAGTGTTTGGTCAGTGTTTTCCATCATTGATTGTGAGCCAAAACCAGATAAGGGTCAGAACCACAGAACAGGTATAAATCTTTCCATTTCTGCAAAATACAGAATGCATACGGGCGTCATTTGTATTTTTTGCAGACCGCAAAATACATATGGTCGTGTACATGAGCCCTAAGGCCTTATAGCAGCTTCTGGTATCTTGGTGTTAGGTCTATCAGTTCAACTTGTCTTATCTCTATTATTGTCTGATGACAACCCCCTTTAACAGATTGAAATGTGGTGCACTTGTTCTTTAACCAAATTCACGTACATCAACAAACATTGTGTTTATACCATGGTATTGCAGTGAGTTTCATTTGATAGCATTTGGATGCATCCAGCACAGCCACATAATAAACCTTGCGTTATATGAATGCAAATTTGTCTAATGAAAAACATCTAAATTTCTCTCATGCCTCAAGTTCATTTGTTTTTGTCAGTTTGTCTGGTATTTGTCTAATCATCCATCTGGTCTTGTTCCTTAACCCCTTAATTTTTTCATCATCTCGTTCCAATAGCTATAACTTTTTTATTTTTCTGTCTATATAGCTTTATGAGGGCTTGTTTTTTGCGGGACAAGTTTTAGTTTTTAATGGTGCCATTTTGGGGTACACATAACATTCTGATTAACTTTTATTAACTTTTTCTGGGAGGGAGATGGGAAAAACAGCAATACTGTCACTGCATTTCTACATTATAAATTTTACGACGTTAATTTTTGGGTAAAAATAACATAATATCTTTATTCTCTGGGTCAGTACGATTACAGTGATACCAAAAACATATAGTTTTCTTTTACATTTTACAACTTTTTTGCAATAAAACCCCTTTTTAAGGAAAAAAATGTTTTTGCATTGTCACTTCCCAAGACCCATAACTTTTTTTTTTTTCTTTATTTGGAGTTGTGTGAGGGCTTTATTTTTGGGGGATGGCTTGTATTTTTTATTGGTATCATCTTGGAGTAAATGGTGTTTTTTGATAGCTTGTTATAAAGTTTTTTCGGTGGCAACTTAGAATAAAAATGTTTTTTACGGGATTCACCATAGGGGATAATTTACATGATATTTATGTAGTCCAGGTCGTTATGGACGCGGCAATACCAAACATATGGGGAAGCTATTTATTTATTTTTTTTATCGAAAAGCATATTTTCAATGGAAAAAAGAGCGTTATTTTTAATGGGATTTTTTTTATAAATGAGTTTTTTTTTTACTTTTTTTACCACTTAATAGTCCCTCAAGGGACTATAAGAGGCAGATTTTTTATTGCTTTTAAAATGCAATGCACTAACCCTATAGTGCAGGGGCGGACACAGACAGCAAAGGGCCCCTGTGCAAAGAATGTGCCTGGGCCCCTCCACCCCCCATTGCCAAATTCTTAACCTAACCTATTCCCTCCTAACATTACATACAGCAATACAAAACATACAGGATAAGGCTATTTTCACACCTGCGGCACTACGATCCGTCTAGACACAAGCTACAGCATACAGGAGTTTGTGTCCCGCTGATTCTCTGCATTTTTGCCAGATTGTGGCCTGATCTCTGACATACCCCATTAGGGTTAATGGGGCCGACGAGAATTCTGTCTGCATCCAACACTGCCGGATCCAGTGAGTCCCGGTAGGTTGTTCTCTGCTGGAACAGCCTGCCGGAATTACTAACTGATGTGAAAGAAGCCTAATACAGCACCACATACCTTGTACATCCAGTGACGTCTCCTTAGATGTAGACCTCTTTCCTCATCTTCTCCTTTCAGACCAGGCCGCCATGATGATTTCTTTCAGCCATGTCTTCTCTCTGCAGAGTTTGACAGACATCTAAGTTTTCTACTTTTCCAACATCTTCCAACCTTCTGAACATACCATTCTGCCACCTCTAATACTGTGCCCGCTGTGCTCCTCAATACTTTACTGCAGAAACAGATAAACCCCCTGAAAATACTAGTATCAGATAGTGCCCATTCAATAATTATTGGCACACAGTGCCCTAAAAAATAACTGCACCCAGGAAACAGTGTCCCCGACACTAATAGTGTAAACATAATGTCCTTCAAAAATAATGATACAGGAAGATGCCCTGTTGTGTGGCAGTAAAAAAATAAAAACCTCCGCTTAGTGCCCCCAGTAGAGCCAATGTCCCTATAGTGCTCTCATAATGTGTGCCAATTCCCCCTATTGTGTGCCCCCAAAAAACCTCTTAGTGCCCCCAGTTGAGCTAAGGTCCCTGAAGTGTCCCATAATTTAGACCAGTATAAAATACTCCTATATAGTGCCCCCAGTAGATGCCCCCATAGTGCTCCTCCCCCGTCCCATGGTGCCTGACATAATGTGCCAGCATAAAATGCCCCTATAGAGTGACCCAAGTAGATGCCCCGATAATGCTCCTCTCCCCCCTTCCCCATATTGCCCCCATAATGTATGCCAGTATACAATGCCACTATAGTACTTATCCCCACCCCATATTGCACATATAGTTTGTGCCGGTATAAAATGTCCCTATATAGGGCCCCCAGCAGATGCCCTCATATGGCTCCTCTCCCCATATTGCCAGTATAATTCTAATATATAGGGCACCCAGTTTGTGCTCCCATAGTGCTCATCTCCCCATGTGTGCCAGTAAATAATGCCCCCTAGTAGATGCCCCCATAGTGCTCGCCCCCATCTGTACCAGTAAATAATGCCCTCTAGTAAATGCCTTCATAGTGCTGCTCTCACCCCTATGTGTGTCAGTAAATAATGCCCCTAGTAGATGCCTCCATATTGCTCCTCTCTCCCCATGTGTGCCAGTATAATGCTCCCTAGTAAATTCCCCCCATAGTTCTCCTCTCCCACATGTGTGCCAGTATAATGCCCCCTAGTAGATGCCCCCATAGTGCTCCTCTCCCCTCATGTGTGCCAGTATAATGCTCCCTAGTAAATGCCCCCATAGTGCTTCTCTTCCCCCATGTGTGCCAGTAAATAATACCCCCTAGTAGATGCCCCATAGCACTCCCCCTATCTGTGCCAGTAAATAATGCCCCCTAGTAGATGCCTGCATAGTGCTCCTCACCCCCCATGTGTGCCAGTATAATTCCCCCTAGTAGATGCCCCCATAGTGCTCCTCTCCCCTCATGTGTGCCAGTATAATTCCCCATACTAGGTGCCCCATAGTGCTCCTCTTCCCCCATGTGTTCCAGTATAATGCTCCCTAGTAGATGCCCCATAGTGCTCCTCTCCCCTCATGTGTGCCAGTATAATGCTCCCTAGTAAATGCCCCCATAGTGCTTCTCTTCCCCCATGTGTGCCAGTAAATAATGCCCCCTAGTAGATGCCTGCATAGTGCTCCTCACCCCCCATGTGTGCCAGTATAATTCCCCCTAGTAGATGCCCCCATAGTGCTCCTCTCCCCTCATGTGTGCCAGTATAATTCCCCATACTAGGTGCCCCATAGTGCTCCTCTCCCCCCATGTGTTCCAGTATAATGCTCCCTAGTAGATGCCCCATAGTGCTCCTCTCACCCTTCACCATTCTGGGCAACAGCATAGTGTTAATAAAAAAAATAAGCTCACATACTTACCTCCATGACACTCTCAGTGAAGAGGTACAGCCTCTTCCGGTCTGTGTCCCGTACATAATTTCATCGCGCCGCCTGCATCGGCCTCTGATAGGCTGCAGGCACTAGGCCTGCAGCTTATCAGAGGAACAGGTAAGGGTAACGCCTCTCCCCTACCCCGCCGCAGCATCTATCTGTATCGCTGTCCTGAGGACAGTGATACAGATGAAATATAGAGATAAGCGCTTCCACAATGGGCCAGAAAGGACCCCCCTGCTGCACTGGGCCCCTGTGCAGCTGAACCAGCTGCACAGGTGGTATGTCCGCCCCTGCTATAGTGCATTGCATTTTAATGGCAATGCTATTCTGACATTGACCAGCAGGCTGCGCCAGAGAGGCTCTGGAAATTACTCAAGGCTAGTCTGAAGCCTACATCAGACGCCAGGTAGCCTTTACACACATCGGCACCCCGCGATCGCGGGTGCCGATGAGAGACAGAGGGAGTCCGCTCCCTCTGTCAGCACTTTACATGCGGCGGGCGCCATTGCCCGCAGCATATAAAGTTATAAAGTGTTAAACAGCTCTGATCGGGACTCCTGCCTGTCCAGGCTGTTAGAGCTGTGCCGCGGCTCTCACGTAAAAATGCGGTGGCCCAGCCCCTTAGTCACCGTAAAAAGGTGTATGGGCGGTCACTAAGGGGTTAAACAAACCTCCCTAGAGAAAGAATGTATCGACGCTACAATTACTAATGTTTTGCAATGTAACTCGTGACTTTACTTTGTGATTGATGTTTTTTTTTAGCTTATTAATATGACCCCATTTGCCTGTAAGTCACAACTTCTATTTTCAATGGCATTGCACCTTCCAACAATTAACAAGAGATTTCTTTATGGTTTCTTTAAAGGGGTTTATTGAATGTTTCAAATTGATGATCTATCCTCAGGCTAGGTCACAGTGGCTTAACTAGAGTTTTATGGGCCCTAGGCAGGGCCAGCTTCAGGTTCATGTGGGCTCTTTAGTAATAATTCTCAGTGGGCCCCCTTGTGGCACTTTTACATGTCTCCCTGTGGCTCCCACACTGTATAATGACCCCCAGTGCCCCCCAGGAAGTAAAATGACCCCCAGTTGCCCCCATACAGTATAATGAGCCCACAGTGGCCCCACCCACAGTATAATGATCCTCCAGTGGCCATCAGTTTAGTATTATGACCTCCCAGTGGCCCTCCATTCAATATAATGACCCCCAGTGACCCCCCACAGTATAATGACCCCATTTGGCCCCATCACATAGTATAATGAACCCCAGTGGCCCTCACAGTATAATGACCTCCTTTGGCCCCATCACATAGTATAATGACCCCCCCCAGTGGCCCCCTTAATGGGGGGTCATACTGTATGGAGGGGCACTGAGGGTCATTATATTGTATGGGGGTCACAGGAAGTCATTATACTAAATGGGGGCTCTGGGAATCATTATACTGAATGGGGGGCACTGGGGGTCATTATACTGTATGGGGGACACTGGGGGTCAGTATACAGTGTAAGGGGCCCTCACACAGTATAATGACCCCCCCAGTGGCCCCCTTACACAGTATTATAACCAGCACAGCAGTGATACACATGTCATGACATCACCACTGGGCTGGGCTTGGAGGAGAGAAAGAGCGCAGGGAGATGAGCTGCGGTTAGTGAATGAAAGGACTACCGGCTCCTCTGCGCTTCTGCAATGAGCGCTTCAATCTGTATTGATAGAAGCGTTCATAGCAGCTGGCCAGGCACCCCCCTGAGAGCAGGACTTTCCCCCCCAGTGCAGTTGGGCCCCCCCAGGAGCAGTGGGCCCCGGAACTTGCCCAAGTATGCCGGGTGCAGACGCCGGTCCTGACCCTAGGCCCTATTAATGCCCCTTCCAATAACATAAATGTCAGACTGGCCATGACCAGGACCTACACCCACAGCTGCATTCTCAAATGTGGTGTTTCTGATTAAATAAGTCCCTGGGTGAAGCAGAGGTTCACATGCTTTTTTCCCAAACAATATAGCAGGCCTTAGTCCCGGCCCAAACTGTCAGGCTCCAACACCCAGACTGACAAAGCTCCAGTATCAGATGGAGGATAATCCGCCCAGCTGAGACTGCTGGCTGGGTTTTTATCCCAAACCAAAACCCGGCCTGGAACGTGGGGAACAGCCACCCACCCTGCACTTTGGCAGCTCCCAGTAAGAGCCGGCCCGGATCGGCTTTAAAGCCACACTAAATAATCAATAGTGTCAGTCAGCACTAGCTGCCGCTGACACTTAAAATTACTGGCTCTTACCTCACCAAGGCCAGGAACCTTGGTGACACATATCTTCCGTCAATGACGGCCCCTTGCGCTTTCCTACAGTACTTATTGTTTTAGGGGAACTTGCAGAATTAACTATTGTGTGACACATATCTTCCGTCAATGACGGCCCCTTGCGCTTTCCTACAGTACTTATTGTTTTAGGGGAACTTGCAGAATTAACTATTGTGTGTACATAAGAAATTACACTACATCTGGCCATCATATGACTTGTATAATGCATTTTTTCCCCTTCTATATCTGATAGTTAATTTATACTGAGCTGAAAACGAGAGCAGGTGGCGACTAGCTCCTATAATGTCTCCTATACACAACAAATAGAGAAAAGGAGATGTTGTCCCCCTATCTCTCTGTTGCACACCCTCAAAGTCATCAACAGTAATGATAGACGAACATCAGCTGGGACGTTTCGCGAAAGTGCGTTCGCGATCAAATGTTCGCGAGCCGCGCGTTTGCGGCGGGCCCTATTGACTTTGATGGCAGGCGAACCTGAAAAACCTTCAGGTCATATTTGCAGCCACCAAATACTTACTAGAAGTGCACAAATAGTCCCACAACATGGACAGTGACATACCAGAGGGGTATAATTGCCAAAACTTCCCACAAAAAATATGTATTTTAATCAGGGGCCATTTTTATGCGTCTTAAAGGGAAACTCTCAAAAATGTGGCCTGCTGGAGCCTAGAAAAAAAATTTAGGCCACGGGAGTACAGGCCCCAAAAATTAGGCATTCACCTGACAGGAAAGAACTTGTAATGATGCGGCTGGAGGTACATTAGGCTGTCACTGGCTACAAATTTTACAGTAGGCACCAAATACTAGACATTCACCTGATGATATGGCTGGGGGTATATTAGAAAATAGCACAGAGAATAATTACTTTTTATGTAAAACATTACTTTTATTATCAATAGTTAAAATATTACCCCATCTATATGTACTTAATAATAAACTATGTCAGATATTTTGACAAAGTCTTACTCAGGACATATCCAGGATAGTACAATCCGATATAGAAAATTACGGCAACTTACAATTTAATGACTGTGGACCTGGCCAGGCGGTTTACCGGAGGTGAAGTCAGGACAGGGGAGGGGGAAAAAAATCCCTAATGTGTCCCTCAATATACCCCTGTCTACAGGCGGAGCACCTGCTCCGAAAGTGGCGACCCCACCTCTCGGTGGCTAAGCCCTCACTGTCACCTACTTAAGCCCTGCCTGTAGAGATTGAGGTACTTGTCCCTTCTTAGCAGCTTGTCCCGAGGCGGTTCCCCAGTGTCCGTAAAAACTGGTTCATCAGGGGACCAAGGATGAATAATCAGATGTTAAAAAACTTTGATTCTGATAATTTCAGGATAAAAAATCGGTTGTTACAGGCATCACTTTGGATAGTTGCCCATCCGATATTCTTGGGCAAAAAATATGATGATAATAATATCCCAAACAGGTCCTCCCATGAAACTATATATTACAATGAACCACTTCCGGTCCGATATTATGCAGATAAATCTTAAACTCACATTTTTTATTATTATTGTTGAGAAGATCACCATAGAGTGCGGTTATTATAGGAGAGAGAGGGAGACTAAATAAAACAGCTAAAGGAGATCTGTTCATTCAGTCCCAGGGGATACACAGTTTTAAGACGGTATATCCACTGGGCTTCTTTACGAAGAATTCTATTGTCCCAATCGCCACCCCTTGGTGACTGCTGTATAACTTAGATAGCCTGGAAATTAAGTGTATTCACATGTCCTTCATGTACATCAAGAACATGACACGCGATCGGTTTGTCTCTACGATTCCTTACATCCCCTAAGTGTAAGTATTCCTCAACCCGTCTCCTCAGTCCGCGTTTGGTTTTGCCGACATAACTTAAGGGACAGCTACAGGTACATAAGTAGATAGCCCCCTGTGTATGACAATTAGCAAAGTCCTGTGTGGTATATGTTATCCCCGTGTTATTGCTGGTGAACACATTAGATTTTAAAATAAAGGGGCAACAAACACAGTCCCCACCACATTTTTAGGTACCCATCGGTTTGGGGTTGAGCCATTTAGTTGTTCCTATCGGTTTTTGGTAATGGCTATGTACCAATCTGTCTTTTAAGGACCGTCCACGTCTGTATGTGATTGCTGCAGTCGGGGGGAGAACATATTTAATGTCTGGAGATCAGTCAAGAGGACATGCCAGTATCTACTTAGGATACCCCTAACTTTCTGTTTTTCACAATCGTATGTGCCAATGATTCTAATGACATTATCACCTTTTTGCCATTCTAAATATTACTGGCTAACAGGGATTGGCCATCAGTTTTGCTAGAGTGTTGGAAAGAATCCCCTTAGGACATGATTAGGGTATCCCCATTGTTGGAATCTCTTACACATATCGGCTGCCTGATGATGGAACGATTCATGCGAGGAACAATTTCTTCTAACTCTAAGATATTGTCCCTTGGGGATACCACGTTTTAAACTCAGTGTGATAACTGTCCCACTGCAACAGGCTTCCTATATGTTTCAGTGTGCAGCTCACCCTGACGTTTCGTAATATGTATGTCCAAGAAAGCAATGCTGTCTCAGTTACTCTCGTGGGTGAATCGGAGACCTATATTGTTGACATTGAGATAAGTAACAAATTCTGAGAAGGAGTCACTGGTGCCATCCCATATGATAAACACGTCGTCAATATATCTGCCCCAAAATAATATATTCAGGTTCCATTGACGACATGGCTCATTGAACACAATGGTATCCTCCCACCAGCCCAGGAATAAATTGGCATAACTGGTCGCACAAGGGCTACCCATTGCCACATTCCTGAGCTGGTGAAAGAAATGCGTCCCAAAGATAAAGTAGTTGTGCGTCAATATGAACTCAAGTGACTGGATGACAAAATCAGAGTGTGACTTTTATTGAGTTCTTCTTGTGATAAGGAAGTATTCCACAGCTATAATACCCCACTTGTGGGGAATGCTGCTGTACAAGGCCTCTACATCAATAGACGCTCACAGGACGTTATCATCTACATGGATATTATCGATCTTAAGTAGTAGATCCGTCTTGTCCCTTATGTAAGAGGGTAAGGCTGACACAAAAGGATGTAAAATGTTATCAACATATGTACTGAGGCTGTGAGTAATAGATCCCACCCCTGATACAATGGAACATCCCAAAAGGGGGGTACCCCTTGTGGATTTTCGGAAGGGAGTAAAATGTGGGAATTTGTGGGTGTGATGGTACCAAAAATTAAATCTCATCCTTTGAAATGAAAACCTTCTCAAAGGCTTCAATAAGGATAGACTCAAGTTGATCAGAGAACCCTTTATCAGATGGTTTACACACAATGTTATCAGATTCCAGACTCTTTAATGCATCCATCTGGTCTTTATTTAGATTCTTAGGCCCTTTTCTATTCACTCCCTGAAGTTTTTCTAACTGGTCTATGGCTGGAGTATCCTGTGGGGGAGGTATTCTGGTACTTTTAGGCCTGAGATGTGTAAACGGATCTAGCATAGGAGTGCACTCATTTTCGGTTAGGAGGGAGTTGCGGATAAAAAGACTAAGATCCTTAACCCAGTCAAAGGAACAGAATTTAGTTGTAGGGACGAAGGAAAGACCCCTTGCTAGAAGTCTCTCTTCCTGACCAGTCAATCGTCTGTCAGTAAGATTAATCACTTGATTGGGAAGTGGTCTTACTTGGTTGTGGTAGACTTCCGAATTGCTCCAGTATCTCTGTCTCTCAGTTGATACGGGAACGTGTTTATTCCCCTACTTACTTCTAAAAAAGTACTGGGGTAAGATGATGAGCTCAGCAAAGAGGAAGGCGTAGAGGATGACATAGAGGAAGGTGCCTGGAGTATAGATTCTCGTGTTGTATTTTGTGAGGGGCCCTGATAACTGGCAGTTGGATTCATGCCCCTGTGTCCTCGTTGTCCTTATGGCCATCGTCTTCTCCCCCTCCCTCTAAATCTATTTCTACCCCTAAATGAAGTGGTGCCTCTCTCTGTATCTGAAGACTCAGGATCAGTGGAGGATATATCAGTGCAGGGATTACTTTGGGTACTCGCGTTAAGGAACTCAAAAGCGCGTTTTTCACAAAATTCCGACAGATCCCGAATAAATTGTCGGTGTTTTCTATCTTTGAGAATTGTCTGTTATCTTTCTACGTTTGTGCGTAAAAAAGAAGGACTCAATTTAAGTCACACTCTGATTTTGTCATCCAGTCACTTGAGTTCATATTGACGCACAACTACTTTATCTTTGGGACACGTTTCTTCCACCAGCTCAGGGGTACGGCAATGGGTAGCCCCTGTGCGACCAGTTATGCCAATTTATTCCTGGGCTGGTGGAAGGATACCATTGTGTTCAATGAGCCATGTCGTCAATGGACCCCGAATATATTATTTTGGGGCAGATATATTGACGACGTGTTTATCATATGGGATGGCACCAGTGACTTCTTCTGAGGATTTGTTACTTATCTCAATGTCAACAATATAGGTCTCAGATTCACCCATGAGAGTAACAGAGACAGCATTGCTTTCTTGGACATACATATTACGAAACGTCAGGGTGAGCTGCACACTGAAACATATAGGAAACTGACGGCCACTAATAGCCTGTTGCAGTGGGACAGTTATCACCCTGTGATTTTAAAATGTGGTATCCCCAAGAGACAATATCTTAAAGTTAGAAGAAATTGTTCCTCGTATGAATTGTTCCATCATCAGGCAGTCGATATGTGTAAGAGATTCCAACAATTGCGATACCCTAATCATGTCCCGAGAGATGCTTTCCAACACTCTAGCAAAACTGATCGCCAATACTCAGAATGCCAAAAAAGGTGATAATGTCATTAGAATCATTGGCACATACGATTGTGAAAACCAGAAACTTAGGGGTATCCTAAGTAGATACTGGGATGTCCTCTTCACTGATCCAGACATTAAAGACGTTCTCCCCCTGACGCCGGCAATCACATACAGATGTGGACAGTCCTTAAAAGACAGATTGTTACATAGCCATTACCAAAAACCAATAGGAACAATTAACTGATGTATTAACTACTCCCTCCCCTTTGGGCCATGTGGCCGACACCTAGTCTCTCCTCCTGCACTCCTGCATGCATTCCATAGGCGGTAAGTGTCAGGGAGAACAGCAGTACAGAGGGGGAGGGATCCGCAGCATCGCAACAGGCTAGTAGAGGCAGTGGGGTGGCAAAAGTGAGAAGGGGGGCCATACCAAACAGGCCCACAACTGTTCCCCAGAGCACCCTCTTGCGGCAATCTCCCCTGCCAAGGTGTAGGTGTTCCGCCGTCTGGTACTTTTTTGACGAAAGTGCGGACGATAAAAGAATTGTCATTTGCAACCTGTGCCGTACCAAAATGAGCAGGGGCGTGAACACTAGCAACCTCACCACCAACAGCATGATCCGCCACATGGAATCAAACCACCCTAATAGGTGGGGCGAATGCCTGGGTCCACAATCAGTGTCTGCGGGTCACACCACTGTCTCCTCTTCCCCTGTGTTATGTGCTGGCCAATCCCCTGTCCAAGACGCAGACCCGGATGCCTCCCGCCCTGCACTTGGATCTTTGCAAGCACCATCAGCTAGCACATCCACTTCTGTGTCCCAGCATACCGTACAGGCCTTTGAACAAAAGCGCAAATACCCAGCCACCCACCTACAGGCCATTGCACTAAATGCACACCTTTCCAAATTGCTGGCCCTGGAAATATTGCCAGTTAGGCTTGGGGACACTAAGGCTTTCCGCAGACTGATGGTAGCGGCCGTCCCTCGTTACTCAGTCATTAGCCGACACAATTTTTACCGGTGTGCCGTCCCTGCCTTACACCAGCATGCGTCCTGTAACATCACCTGTGCCTTGACCAACGCAGTTATTTGGAGGGTCCACTTAACGACTGACACATGGACAAGTGCTTGGCCACGGATGCTATATTTCCCTGACAGAACACTGGGTGAATGTTGTGGAGGCCGTGAGCGAGTTGTAACCTGGGATGGCACAGGTGCTACCGACGCCAAGGATTCCGGGCCCTACTTCCATCAGGATTTCCGCCACCACCTATATTAGTGGCTGCAACCCCCCCCCCCCCTTCTTCTCCTCCACTTCCACCTCTGAATTCTCATCTTGCAGCACCAGTCAGCCATTAGTCAGTAGCTGGAAGCAGTGTAGCATTGCCATGGGAAAGCGGCAACAGGCCGTGCTGAAACTAATTTGCTTCGGTGACAAGCAGAACACTGCCCCAGAGCTGTGGCAGTGTATAAGGGACCAAACTAAGCTGTGGCTCTCGCCACTCAACCTTCAACCAGGCATGGTTGTGTCTGATAATGGCCATAACTTGGTGGCAGCTTTGGAGCTCGGCAAGCTCACACAGATACCATGCCTACCCCACATGTTCAACTTTGTGTTTCTGCGGTTTCTCAAAACCTACCCTAATTTGCTTGAGCTACTGGTGAATGAGTGTCACGTGTGTGCTGATTTCCAAAAGTCATCTACTGCTGCTGCCGGTCTGGAAACACTGCAGCAGCGCTTGCAATTGCCAGCTCAACGACTGTTGTGCGACATGAGCACGCGCTAGAACTCCACGTTCCACATGTTGGCCAGGCTTTGTGAGCAGCAGAGGGCAATAGTGGAATACCAGCTGCAACATGGTCGTCTCCTTTCCAGTCAGCTTCCGCTCTTCACAAGCGACGAGTGACCATGAATGTCTGACCTCTCTGAGGTTTTACGCAACATTGAGGAATCAACACAGATGGTGAATGACGATGCCGCTATTATCAGCATAACCATCCCACTTCTGTGTCTACTGAAACACTCGCTGCTCACAATGAAGGCGGACTCTTGCATGTGGAAGAGGTGGAAATGGGGGAAGACAGTACACAGGGTGATAGCCAGACCACCCTCAGTTCGTCTTCTCAGCAATAATTGGATGATGATAAGGAGGAGGAGCAGGACACGGTTGCCTCCACTACAGAGCATAGTACCCATAGAAGGTTTAATACATTTGTTCAACGTGGATGGGCCGAAAAGGAGGAAGAGGATGAGGAGATTGAGAGTCATCCTCCTGATGAGGACAGGAAAATCTTGTCTGTTGGGACTCTGGCACACATGGCTGACTTTATGTTATTCTGACTTTCCTGTGATCCTTGCATTGTAAGCATTTTGGCCAACACCGATTACTGGTTGTTCACCCTTCTCGACCCCCGCTACAAAGAGAACTTCTCATCTCTCATTCCTGTGGTAGAGAGGACTAGCAAAATGGTGCAATACCAGAAGGTTGTTGTGGAAAAATTGCTCCAAAAATTTCCAGTTGACATCGTTGCCGGCAGAGTACAAAGTGCCTTGGGCAACCGAGGAGGGGAGACAAGGGGAACACACAGCAGTTCCAACAGAGGCAGGGCAACACCCTCTAAGGCCTGGGTCAGTTTTATGACACCCCGCCAGCACCCTCACCCTGATGCGCAGCCTAGTGTCACAAGGAGGGAAAAGTTTTGGAAGATGGTAAAGGAGTACATAGCATACCGTTTCAGCGTCCTCAGTGATCCCTGTATGCCTTACAACTATCCAAGCTGGACACGTGGCATGAACTGGCGCTCTACGCCTTGGAGGCGCTGGCCTTCCCTGCTGCAAGCGTTTTGTCAGAGAGGGTATTTAGTGCTACTGGGGGCATAATAACTGATAAGCGCATCCGCCAGTCAACTGAAAATGCTGACTGGTTGACTCTTATCAAAATGAACAAGGCCTGGATTGCCCCTGACTTTTCTACTAAATGTGGCTTTATGGTGTATTGAATACACTGTTTTCCCATGCACCCCTTTTACCACAAAAAAGGGTATATGGTTCAATCTTCTGTTTCTCGTCCTCCTCCTTCATCATATCAACATGTTTACTAGGCTGCCCTCGCTCCTAATATTTTAGAGGGTTAGCACAGCAGCAGACCCTCGCTCCTAATATTTTATAGGGTCAGCTCAGCAGCAGACCCAACCCCTAATGTTTTAGAGAGTCACTGGCAGCCCCTCTACCATAATATTTTAGATGGTCAGATCAGCAGCAGGCCCTCGCCCCTAATGTTTTATAGGGTCAGCTCAGCAGCAGACCCTCACTCCTAATGTTTTAGATGGTCAGATCAGAAGCAGGCACTCGCCCCTAAAGTTTTATAGGGTCAGCTCAGCAGCAGGCCCTCACCCCTAATGTTTTAGATGGTCAGATCAGCAGCAGACCCTCACCCCTAATGTTTTAGATGGTCAGATCAGCATCAGGCACTCGCCCCTAATGTTTTATAGGGTCAGCTCAGCAGCAGACCCTCACCCCTAATGTTTTGGATGGTCAGATCAGCAGCAGGCCCTCGCCCCTAATGTTATAGAGGGTCACCAGCAGGCCCTTGCTCCTAATGTTTTTGAGGGTCACCAGCAGGCCATCAATCATAATTTTTCAAGGGTGTGTATGATGCCCTCCTTTATGTGTAATAAAGGGTGTATTGTAGTGCCGGTACCTTGTAATTTTTGGCAGCCCTTTCACTTAGTACATAGGCTTTATGAGTGTAGGAGTCCAACTACCTGAACAATTGTACCACAAAATGTGAATGCGCCATCCTTTATGTGATATACAGGTTGTCTCAGAGTGCTTCTTCCTTGTAATTTTTGCAGCACTTGCACTTTATATACAAGTAACAACTAACAATTTTTTCTCTAAAATCGATTTTATCTTCGGTTTTGTGTGTATTTTTGTCAGTATGTAAAAGTGGCGTACTACTCAGACAACATCGTTCCCAGCAGCGACCTGGGAGTCCAAGATGCATCCAGACATCCTCCCCAGCTGTTCCCGAACCATTTCAGTGGTGTTTCCATCAATTTCTGACTTTTTCCTGTGAACCAGACACCCTGCCCTCTTCAGAGCAGGGGGTGCCTGGTTTAATGCTCAGGTTCTCCCAGTGACTTCCATTGTGCTCTGGTGCTTTGTAGAGCACCCGAGCACCCCAAAGTGTTCTATTCGAGCACCCGAGCACTTTGGTGCTCAATCAACACTAGTTATAGCTTTTGATCCTAGACACATTTATCATTGTATTGTACCGCTCAGAAACATTTTATCATTTCTGGTGTTAAAAAAGTCATATTTGGCAATGATAATATTTGACTAATAAGAACCATGTGCTATTCAGCATGTGCAGAATAATACTAAAACCTCAGATTACAGAGTATTTATGTTCTGTGTAGTACCAAGGCAACTGTTGGAGGGGTTTTCCAGGAATTAAGTATTGATAAGCTATATTTAGGATAGGTCATCGATATGTGACAATTGGGGCCTGATGAGCATTGTGGCCTCTTCATACTATACTAAGCACAGTGCCATACATTGTATAGCGGCTGTCAGTAGTATTTCTATTAAATACCTTTTAATTGAATGGGATGAGCTTTTTTAGAGGGATAAGAGGTTGACCGAACCCCAACTTCCCCTTCCCCCTAGTTTCAGAATGAAACAAGACAACATTCCAGGTCAAGTTGCAAAGAAGAACGGGTAAGTATTTACCTGCCAGATCCGGAAATACCGCTCTAGTCCTTCCAGCTGGGCCTTGTTTTCCCAGCTGCAGTGGTGGTGTCACAGCCTATCACTGACCTCTTTTAGTGCATCACTGAGGCCAGTGATTGTCTGCAGCAGTCATTTGTTCTCTGCATGACATCATGACTGCAGCCAGGTAAAAAGAGCTTGGCCAGTAGAACTGGAGGGGGTCACAATATCTGGCAGGTAAGTACTTACCCTTCTTCATTGTATCTTGATCCAGAAGGTTGTCTTGTTTCATCCTTAACTGGACAATCCTCTTAAAGGCTATGTTACTGATGGATGTGACATCACATGTTTAGAGGCCTCTTTACACAGCTAGTCAGTCGGATACAAGAAGAAGACCCCAAAAAATCACATATTAATACTGGGAATAGAAATGTAATTTCAGGAAAACCTCTTTCATCTATAAAGCTGTAATTTTCAATAGTCAGTATTATCATGAAGCTCAATATCTAATGTCAATAATTAATTCAAAATAATTTGTTGTCTATAAGCTACATGAGACAAATGTATGAGATGAACACATTCTTGTCAGTATTCCTCTATTTCCCTTGTCTGCAGCCATGTAGTGATGTAATCTGGGAATTGCATCTGGTGATTATAAAATAAAATATATTAATCATCAGCCATCTTTCTGGCTGCCATTTGAAATCTCCTGGCATTGTACAAAAGCTGTACACCGCTTTAAAGCTAATATTAGTTTGTTTCTAACATAACCTTTGTTTCATTATTTAGTAATTCAAACCCCCATTCTGGTCATGTTTTATAGCAGATTTCCATATGAGTTTCTAAAAAAAAAAAAAAAATACATGATGTGAACTACTGTATATACATAGTAACATAGTTTGTAAGGCTGAAAAAAAGACATCTGGCTATCCAGTTCGGCCAGTTATCCTGCAAGTTAATCCAGAGGAAGGCAAAAAAAAACTAAATCCTGTGAGGTAGAAGCCAGTTTTCCTCAATTTGGGGGATTTTTTTTTTTCCCCGACTCCAATCAGAATAACTCCCTGGATCAATTACCCTTTTCCAGAAATCTAATAACTATAACCTTTAATATATGCCATAAATACATCCAGAACCCTCTTGAACTCTTTTAGTAAACTCACCACCTCCTCAGGCAGACAGTTCCACAGTCTCACTGCTCTTACCGTAAAGAATCCTCTTCTATGTTTGTGTACAAACCTTCTTTCCTCCAGACGCAGAGGATGTCCCCTCGTCACAGTCCTGGGGATAAATAGATGATGGGAGAGATCTCTGTACTGACCCCTGATATATTTATACATAGTAATTAGATTTCCCCTCAGTCGTCCTTTTTCTAAAGTGAATAACCCTAATGTTGGTAATCTTTCAGGGTTGCCCCATTCCAGTTATTACTTTTGTTGCCCTTATGTAAACCCTCTCCAGCTCTGCTATGTTTGTCTTGTTCACAGGAGCCCAGAACTGTACACAGTACAGAGAAATCAAGGCATATGACATCCATTGACTCCGGTCAAGTCTTACCTCCTCATAGAAACTGATTAAATAAGTTTGACAGGACTAATCCCTCATGACGGCATTATTCGCTTATTTTCATTGAGATATAATAGCAGCTTTTAGAAAGGCGTCAGTTTACCCACAACAGATGTTAAACTTACTGAAATATAGTTGGCAAGCTCTTTTTTTGACCCCTTTTTGAATATTGGCACCATATTTGCTATGCGCCAATCCTGTGGAACACTCCCTTGTCATCATAGAGTCCTTAAAATATCAGAAATAATTTCTATGACATTACTTCTCTTTGCATATGGGGATGTATGTCATCTTTTCCTACTGATTTGTCTATTTTAATTGTTTTAAGACACCGCTGCACTTCTTCCTTGGTCAGACAGGGTACTTTAAAAGGGAAATATACTTTTACAATCTGCATTTCATCTGACAGTTTTCCTCAGTAAGTACAATGGAGAAAAAAATATTTAGTAGCTTTGCTTTTTCCTCATCACTGTCTGCAACTCTCCCTCATCACTCTGTAAAGGACCGACACTAGAGAATTTCACAAAAGAAGTTCGCTTTGTGACCAATTATATAGCCACAAAGTGCATTTCTTTGTAAGTAGCAGGCGCAATGACGGGGAACAGCGATTGTGCAGCCTTCAGTCATTGAACCCCTCAGATGCCACGATCATCGCTGATCGCAGCAACAGAAATGAAAAATAAGGGCTTACAGGGGTTAAAAAAATACATATTATTCACCTCATCCGTTTGAGTACAAAGAGGCTGCCGTCGTTACCATGAAACACGAGGTGATTCATCTTTGTGGTGAAACGTATTTTCCCTGAAATTCGGATCGAAGTCCACTTCGGATACTTCCACTAGCTGACACCTTCAGGTTTATACTATTACCATTTATATAATTGAAGAACATTTTAGGGTTAGTTTTACTCTCTTTGCCAATTCATTTCGTGGTCTCTAGTTTGGTTGCTTTTATTTCTCTTTTACATATTCTATTTTTTTCCCTATAGTTTTTCAATGTTTCCTCGCTACCCTCCTGTTTTAGTGATTTAAATGCTTTCTTTTTGTCATTTATTGCTTTCTTTACATTTCTATTTATCCACATTGGTTTTCTTGTTCCTTACCCTTTTATTCCCATAAGGTATATGGCTCTCACAATTTGAGTTTAGGATGGTTTTAAAAATATCACGTTTTGTGGCTGCATTTTTATTTTTGACTATAGTGTCCCAGTAAATGAGGTCAATGGCCTCTATTAGCTAGTTACATTTAGCTTTTTTGAAGTTTGGTATTTTTGTTCCTCCCTATAGAAACACTCTTTTGAACGATAATTGGAGGCTTATTATTTTATGGTCAGTATTTCCCAGGTGTTTCCACATCTGTTGTTCTGTCAGGTCTATTGGTTAATACTAAGTCCAGTATGGCCATCCCTCTAGTCTGGTCCTGAACCAGTTGGGAAAGGTAATTGTGTTTGGTTATTGCCAAGAACTTGTTTCCTTTATGAGATGTACAGGTTTCAGTTTCCCGGTCTATATATCTGGGTATTTGAAGTTCCCAATAATAGCAACCTCATGATTTGCCGCCTCATCTATCTCATTTAGTAGTTGATTTTCTGTGTACTCTGGTATATTCGGTGAATTATAATAAACTCCTGTTAGTATTTTATTATTGATTCACGTGCAACATAAGAAAATAATCCAGCGGCACTTACCAATCTACGTTTTCATTTGCTTTATTCACCACGGGTCAGGAGCAGACACGATACAGTGCAACCAAACAGTAAGCGGCGACGGCCATTTTGCGCACAAAGCACTTCCTCTGGCCACAGCTCCGCTACCAGGTACTCTGGTATATTCGGTGACTTAGGCCTCATGCAATAGTTTCCACTTTTACTATGTCCACCTTCGCAGCACGGACACTGAATGAACAATATTCCCAAAACTATCCCTAACTGACCCTAACTTCACAGTTGGGTGCACCCCCCCCTTTTCTCAGTGGTTCAGGTGGGCCGCTTACAGTCCATAGAAGCGCACAGTGGGACCCAATGTTGTTCCTTTCTTTGATAGCAAAGCATCCTCTCCTCACAGTCATCGCAATATCCGAAGCAATGAAATCCTCCTCAGCAGGCAGGCAAATGGATGCAGGGGAATCCAACAGCAGATATCACTCAGCATACTAACAGTCCTGCAGAATCCATACACTGAGGTGTGATGTAAGCCAGGGATTTGCAGTTACTGTCCGGTACTCAACAGCACTGCAAGTGTCTAACTTTGGAGGCAATATACACACTCACAATGTCAGTGTCACTGATTAGCCACTGTGCACAGTCCTTTCAGCGTGGCTCCACTAAGCGTACTGTCTCTTTATACTCCGTCCGCCTCTTGGCTGAAATACATACAGCTTAGCTGCATAGGAAAGTACTCTGATATCTCCACACACTCTCAATACAGCACAGACACTTTTATTTTCTCTTGCCAAGCTGGCTGCTGCTCCCTGTCTCGTGACTTCCTGCTTCTCTTCTCAAACTCTGTCTTCAAACAGGCAGAATGACATCATAGGGGAGTGTCACTCCAGCATCATATTACATTTACAATGGCTGCTGTCTTAAAGGACAAGGAACATACAGTTGCAAGAAAAAGTATGTGAACCCTTTTGAATGATATGGATTTCTGCATAAATTGGTCATAAAATGTGATCTGATCTACATCTAAGTCACAATAGACAATCACAGTCTTCTTAAACTTATAACACACACAGCATTAAATGTTACCATGTTTTTATTCTACACACCATGTAAACATTGAAAATGCAGGTGGAAAAAATATGTGAACACTTGAATTTAATAACTGGTTGAATCTCCTTTGGCAGCAATAACTTCAACCAAACGTTTCCTGTAGTTGCAGATCAGACGTGCACAATGGTCAGGAGTAATTCTTGACCATTCCTCCTTACCAAACTGTTTCAGTTCAGCAATATTCTTGGGATGTCCAGTGTAAATCGCTTTTTTGAGGTCATGCCACAGCATCTCAATCGGGTTGAGGTCAGGACTCTGACTGGGCCACTCCAGAAGGCATATTTTCTTCTGTTTAAGCAATTCTGTTGTTGATTTACTTCTATGCTTTGGGTCGTTCTCGTGTTGCAACACCCATCTTCTGTTGAGCTTTAGCTGGTGGACAGATGGCCTTAAGTTCTCCTGCAAAATGTCTTGATAAACTTGGGAATTCATTTTTCCTTCAATGATAGCAATCCATCCAGGCCCTGATGCAGCAAAGCAGCCCCAAAGCATGATGCCTCCACCACCATACTTCACAGTTCGGATGAGGTTTTGATGTTGGTGTGCTGTGCCTCTTTTTCTCCACACATATTGTTGTGTGTTTCTTCCAAACAACTCAACTTTGGTTTCATCTGTCTACAGAATATTTTGCCAGTTTTGCTGTGGAACATCCAGGTGCTCTTGTGCAAAGTGTAAACGTGCAGCAATGTTTTTTTTGGACAGCAGTGGCTTCCTCTGTGGCATCCTCCCATGAAATCCATTCTTGTTTAGTGTTTTACGTATCATAGATTCGCTAACAGGGATGTTAGCATATGCCAGAGACTTTTGTAAGTCTTTAGCTGACACTCTAGGATTCTTCTTCACCTCATTGAGAAGTCTGCACTGTGCTCTCGCAATGATCTTTACAGGACGGCCACTCCTAGGGAGAGTAGCAGCAGTGCTGATTTTTCTCCATTTATAGACAATTTGTCTTACCGTGGACTGGTGAACAGCAAGGCTTTTGGAGATACTTTTTAACCCTTTTCAGCTTTATGCAAGTTAACAATTCTTAATCGTAGGTCTTCTGAGAGCTCTTTTGTGAGAGGCATCCTTTACATCAGACAATGCTTCTTGTGAAAAGCAAACCCAGAACTGGTGTGTGTTTTTTATAGGGCAAGGCAGCTGTAACCAACACCTCCAATCTCATCTCAATGATTGGACTCCAGTTGCCTGACACCTCACTCAAATTAGCTCTTGGAGATGTCATTAGTCTAGGGGTTCACCTACTTTTTGCACCTGCACTGTGAATGTTTACATGGTGTGTTCAATAAAAACATGGTAACATTTAATTCTTTGTGTGTTATTAGTTTAAGCAGACTGTGATTGTCTATTGTCGTGACTTAGATGACGATCAGATCACATTTTATGACCAATTTGTGCAGAAATCCATATCATTCCAAAGAGTTCACATACTTTTTCTTGCAACTGTATATACATTCATCTTTAACACAGTTTAAGCTAATGAAACTTGGGACATCATTGGGCTGTTTCTTACGTATCCCCCCCCCCCCCCCCACACACACACTTTAGTCCCTGCCTACAACTGAATATCCAGAGGGTTGTACTTTTATGCACAGAGGGGTAGTGTACCGTAGTATGGCGGGCCAAATAAACTCATCCTGGGCATACTGAACAGGGGGAGTGCCAGCATTTGGCCTAGGGGTATGTCTGAGGACCTCTGGTATACTCTGGGGTGCTGCAGCCATGGGCTGAGAAGGACCAACGGACTCCGCACCAGAGGGGCAGAGGCTGGAGGCACAATTGTCACAGGTGGAAAATCCTTTAGGAGCAGGGATCGGCCAACAATCATCCTCATCATCATAGGCCCATTGACACCACCAGTCTCGTTGACATTGGGAGCTCGTTGACATTGGCAGTTCCATCATGATTTGTTTCTTCAGAATGATACAGGCGCAACATATTTCGGTGAAGTACTTGAACACAATGAGCTACTTCTTTCTGGACTTGGTACACTGGCCCATTCGTATACTTGCGGCCAACAACATGATACGTCACAGCCTCCCATCTGCTTTCAAATTTCCCTTTGGGGCTTCTTGACATGCACCAGCACCAGGTCGCCTGGCTGCAATGGTGCTGATTGCACCAGGGTCTTATCAGGATGACAATTTTCTTGCAGCTGCTGCCGCACCAATCAATAGATTGTCTCAAGTCTCTGCCGGTGCGCCTGCACCCAGGAGTTTGGATCCCTCGGAGGGAACCCATCCACATCATTCACCTGTAATTCTCCTATACTTCACCCAGACCGCCCAAAGAGGAGAATATAAGGAGAATACCCCATTGTAGAATGGACCTGATTGTTATAGGCCCACACCATCTCAGACAAGAACTGAGGCCACTGTAACTTCTTGTCTTCCTCCAGAGTCCGCACTATCTGTTGCAGAGTTCTGTTGAATCTTTCACACGCCCCATTTAATTGAGGATGGTATGGAGTCGTGTGCAACTTCTTTATCCCATAGATACGTTTAACTTCTTTCATTACATGTCTCTCAAAGCAGGTGCCCTAGTCGGAGTGGATGCGTTGGGGACACCCATACATTCAAATTAAATCTTGGCACAGAGCCGGAGCCGCTGACTCAGCTGTCTGTCCTTAGTGGCGCAAATTTGGTAAAGTGGTCCACCATTATGAGGCAATACTGGTGCCCGCTGTTGGATGGGCCCACCATTAGATAGACTATCATGACGATTTCCAAAGGTTCTTGGGCCACTATGGTTTGCAGGGGAGTTCTCTGTTCTATTGCCTTATGAATCTCACAAGTTCGACAGCTGCAGCATACTTCTTCAACCATTTGACGGAGACCAGGGCAGTAAATCAGTCGCTGTAACCAACGAATGGTCTTCTCGTGACCAAAATGTCCATTCTTATTATGAGCCTCAACCACCAACAAGTGAGCCAATTTACTAGGCACCACAATTTGGTATCGAATGTCGATTTCAGAAGGTAGATAGACGGTTATCGTTACTTGGGAACCCGTGTCAATCCTCCCGGTAACCATAATACCTTCCAATTCCATCTGTATGATGGGACTTGCAGCGATTAGGTCCTAATCAGGGCATTCTCCCCACATAGTCTCCTTCTCAGTCTCCCCTACTAAACGCCTTACAGCAGCAGGGGACTTCAGTTTAACGGCGGTCTCTCGTAAGCTTGTTGCTGCTATGGACAGCAACGTGGCCCATCCGCCCACACTCCCAGCAGCGTATCTCCCGTTGCTCTGGCCATGGTTTCGGGCCCCTTTGGTAAGCCCCTTCAGTTTCTCCTGAGGGCTGTACTAAATTATTTGGATCCCTTCTGTAGGTCCTGTCGTTCAAACTGCCATCACGGATCCCCACGACATACTGGTCACTGAGAGTCCAATCAGGGTTACAGAAGGTCAGCGAGCCCCTCTTTCCTTACCTTGAATATCTCGGAGCAGTTCTTGTAGGGCATTCGCATATTGGGGGAGACTTTCATTCTCCTTATGTACCCAGCAATGCGGTTTCTCCATAGATGGTTTCTAGAATCTGGACCACTCGCTCAAATGTCCCTCTTTGTTTGAATGGCCGCAATATCACCGTGGTCTTGGCATCCCCTTGTAACATCGATATGGCTAGCTCTACTAGTACTTCTGGTGCAGTCTGGTACATTCGCTGTGCCATTCGTATCTGTTCCACCCACACACTCACAGACATATTATTGCGATTAAATTTAGCTAACTGACTCATTATAGCCCCGGCTGGCATTCTTCCTCCAGCACCATCCCCCCTAACGGGTGTGTCGCCGTCCATTCTGGTAAGCAGATCCTGCCAAACTATGCCAATTTGTCAACCAAGAGCAAGGCAGGTGGTTTGGGCTCCTCAACAAGAAAAGAACGCACATGCAGTGGTCAAGTTCAAGAAAAATGCATTTACTACAGGTTAATAAAGGCAAGTTAAAGGTAAAAGAACAGGAAGAAGGACAAGCAAAATACATAGTATAGTATGAACAATTCAAGGTAAATTCGGCAATAGTTTCCACTTTTACTACGTCCGTCTCCACAGTATGAACGCTGAATGAACAATATTCCCAAAACTATCCCTACCTGACCCTAACTTCACAGTTGGGTGCGCACCCCCCTTTCTCCCCTTGGTCCAGGTGGACCACTTACAGTCCGTAGAAGCTCGTAGTAGGGCCCATTGTCCTCTCCTCACGTTTATAACGATATCCGAAGCAATGAAATCCTCCTCAGCAGGCAGGGAAACCAAATGGATGCAGTGGAATCCAACAGCAGATATCACTCAGCACACTAACAGTCCTGCAGAATCCATAAACTGAGGTGTGATGTAAGCCGGAGTTTTGCAGTTACTGTCCGGTACTCAACAGCACTGCAAGTCTCTAACTTTGCTGGCAATATGCCCAGCCACAATGTCAGTTTCACTGATTAGCCACTGGGCACAGTCCTTTAAGCATGGCTCCACTAAACCTACTGTCTCTTTATACTCCGTCCACCTCTTGACTGAAATACATACAGCTTGGCTGCACAGTCCTCTGATATCTCCAGACACTCTCAATACAGGTGGCTGCTCCCTGTCTCGTCACTTCCTGCTTCTCTTCTCACACTCTGCAAACAGGCAGGCTGACATCATTGGGGGCGGGTCACTCCAGCATCATATTACAATTACAATGACTGCTGTCTTAAACCCTTCAGGACCCTGACATTTTTAACCTTAAGGACCAGGCCTTTTTTTGCAAATCTGACATGTGTCACTTTATGTGGTGACAACTTTAAAACACTTTTACTTATTCAGGATATTCTGAGGCCATTCTCATCACATATTGTACTTCATGACATTGGTGAAATTGAGTGAAAAAAAATATATTTTTATTTATAAAAAAAGGCCAAATTTACAAAAAATTTCCAAATTTCTATTTCTCTACTTTTATAATAGATAGTAATAACTCCAAAAATAGTTATTACTTTATATTCCCCATATGTCTACTTCATGTTTGGATCATTTTGTGAATGCCATTTTATTTTTTGGGGACATTAGAAGGCTTAGAAGTTTAGAAGCAAAACCCAATTGTCACTTTGTGAGGCTTACATAATAGAAACCACCCAAAAATTACCCCATTTTAGAAACTACACCCCTCAAGGTATTCAAAACTGATTGTACAAACTTTGTTAAGCCTTTAGGTGTCCCACAAGAATTAATGGAAAATAGAGATAACATTTTAAAATGTTACCTTTTTGGCAGATTTTTCCATTTGAATCAATTTTGTCAAGTTACAAAGCAAGGGTTAGCAGCCAAACAAAACTCAATATTTATGGCCCTGATTCTGTAGTTTACAGAAACATCCCATATGTGGTCATAAACTGCAGTACAGGCACACGGTATTACATAGAAGAAAAGGAATGCCATACAGTTTTTAGAAAGCAGACTTCACTGGGATAATTTTAAACTGCCATGTCACATTAAAAAAAATAACTGATGCACCCCTAGAGTGGAAACTCCCAAAAAGTGACCCCATTTTAGAAACTACACCCTTCAAGGTATAAAAAACAGATTTTACAAACTTTGTTAACTTTAGGTGTTCCACAAGAATTAATAGAAAATAGAGATGACATTTCAGAATTTAACTTTTTCTGGCAGATTTTTCATTTTAATCCATTTTTTTCAGTTACAAAGCAAGGGTTAACAGCCAAACAAAAATCAATATCTATGGCCCTGATTCTGTAGTTTACAGAAACACCCGATATATGTGGTCATAAACTGCTGTACGGACACACAGTATTGTGCAGAAGGAAAGGAACGCCATATGTTTTTTGGAAAGCAGATGTCACTGGGATAATTTTAAGCTGCCATGTCACATTTGAAGACTCCCTGATGCACCCCTAGAGTAGAAACTCCAAAATAGTGACCTATTTTAGAAACTAAACCCCTTAAGGTATACAAAACTGATTTTACAAACTTTGTTAACCCTTTAGGTGTTCCACAAAAATTGATGGAAAATAGAGATGACATTTCACTTTCTGGGCAGATTTTCCATTTTAATCCATTTTTTCAAGTTACAAAGCAAGGGTTAACAGCCAAATAAAACTCAATATTTATGGCCCTGATTCTGCAGATTACAGAAACACCTCCTATGTGGTCGCAAACTGCTGTACAGGCACACGGTATTGCGCAGAAGGAAGGGAATGCCATAGGGTTTTTGGAAGGCAGATTTTGCTGGACTGGTTTTTGGACACCATGTCGCATTTGAAGCCCCCCTGATGCACCCCTAGAGTATAACTCCAAAAAAGTTACCCCATTTTGGAAACTGCAGGATCAGGTGGCAGTTTTGTTCATACTATATTAGGGTACATATGATTTTTGATTGCTCTATGTTACACTTTTTGTGAGGCAAGGTAACAAGGAATAGCTGTTTTGGCACCGTTTAAATGTTTTGCTATTTACAACATTCATCTGACAGGTTAGATCAAATGGTATTTTTATAGAGCAGGTTGTTAGACGCGACAATACCAAATATGACTATTTTTTGGTTGTTTGTTTCAGTTTTACATAACTAAGCATTTTTAATAAAAAAAATATTTTTTAGTGTCTCCACATTCTGAAAGCCGTAGTTTGATTGGTACTATTATAGGGTGCATATGACTTTTTGATCACTTGCTATTACACTTTTTTGTGATGTAAGGTGACTTTTTTTCCCCTTTTTTTTTTTTTTTTTTTTTTTACAGTATTCACCTGAGGGGTTAGGTCATGAGCTATTTTTATAAAGCAGGTTATTACAGACGCGGTGATATATAATATGTCAACTTATTTTTATTTATGTAAGTTTTACACAATGATTTAAAAAAAATAAAAAATCATGTTTTAGTTTCTCCATAGCCTGAGAGCCATAGTTTTTTCAGTTTTTGGGTGATTCTTTTAGGTAGGGTATTATTTTTGTGGGATGAGATGATGGTTTGATTGGCACTATTTTGGGGTGCGTATGACTTTTCGATCACTTGCTATTGCACTTTTTGTCATGTAAGGTGACCAAAAATGACTTTCTTTACACCGTTTTTTTTTTTTTTTTTTTACGGTAATCATCTGAGGGGTTATTTTATGTGATATTTTTATTGAGCAGGTTATTACGGATGCGGCGATAGCTAATATGTAAACTTTTTTTATTTATGTAAGTTTTACACAATAATATAATTTTTGAAAAAATATCATGTTTTAGTGTCTCCATATTCTGAGAGCCTTAGTTTTTTCATTTTTTGGACCACAAACATAGGAACACATATACATTCAACTTTAACACAGTTTAAACAGACTAATGAAACTTGGGACATCATTGGGCTGTTTCTTACAGGCTTTAGAAAGGACTTTACATAAAGGCAGACCCCTCCCCCTCTCCAGTTTTGACAATCCTTTTAAATCAGTCTGTAACCCTGTACGTTAACTGCCCAGTCATAACTATCATCCAGCCATGTCTCAGTTATTTACACTATGTCATAATATCATGTAGTATAAATGAAACCTTTGTACTTTGCAAGATACTACATCCAATTGGCTCATTTATACCTGTGTAATGTCTTGACCCTCAGTCATCTATCAGGAGTTGAGTGGACTGTAATTCCTGGGGGTACTCCAGGGTAAAATACTTCTGTCTCTATGTTGTGTCCAATAGAGGGGTATTGCCAACAACAGTGGTCCCACATCACATTCAAGGATTAGGTAGAAAAACCTTAGTAAGTACATTTTTGGTCTGGAGACATAAGTTAAAGGAAATATGTCACCAGGATGTCAACGCTATTGAAGTAAAGCCATGGCCTAATAGCACTTACTACCTTATTTCCAGATGTGCCTTTGTTTGAGCAATAGATGTTTCCCATCTTCTGAAAATCCAGTTTATTTGAGCCAGCAAGGTGCCCAGAGGGGCGTCACTCTTGCAGGAAGGAGCCCAGGCACGCCCTCAGGCTGGGAGCAGGGAAAAGGGGGGCAGAGTAATAGCTTAAATGTGATGTAGGAGGGGTGGGTAAACACATTGTGGCAGGAGGCGTGCCTGGGCTCCTTCCCTCTAGGCACCTTACTGGCTCATTTGCATACCAAATAAACTAGATTTTCAGAGAATAAAAAACATCTATTGCTGGAACAAAGGCACATCTGGAAATAAGGTGTTGAGTGCTATTAGGCAATAGGTTTACTTTAATAGCGATTATCCTGGTAACAGATTTCCTTTAAAATAATAAGGAAATGTATTATTGGAATTAATACAATTATACCATTCACAGAAGAATTCTGTATGTTTGATTTTAATAGATTTTTATGCCTTAGAGAAAACTTGTTTCAGAAAAGCAATGTCATTTATCATCCGTGAGCTTTATTATATATATTATGGTTTTCTAGAATGATGGGTCTACCCTTTCCTTACCAAGTCCACATATTATTATAAATTATATAAGAAGAAATTGGTGATTTTGTTAAAAAGCAACCAGTATTTCAATAACAATTTTCTTTCTTAAAATGTAGCTCCCTGTAACGGTCACGTACACACACACACAGGGGGGAGGATAGTGACCACTGCGCTCCACCCTCACCCCTGGCCCTGCCTACTTTCCTCATGATTCCTGATGACAGGGGACAACTGGACGGCAGTCCCTAACTTAGAATACGTGCGGGAAGGACAGACAAGACAAATAATGGATAGTAAACGGACCGGGTCAAAACCAAGAGGACAACGCAGTACAGAGGGATAAGCAAAGAAAGGTCAGGAGAAGCCGGGGTCATAAATACCAGGAGAGTCGAGAAGTACCAAAGGAGTCCACAAAGAATAGTCAGGTGGAAGCCAAGGTCAATATACCAGGAAGGATGCGCAGTACAGGAGGAGCAGGCAAAGGATCGTCAGGGACCTAAATCCAACAACTGCCAGGAACCTAAATAAACAGGCAACCTGTGGCTAGCAGGCTGCCTGAATTTATAGTGGGGAGTGAGGATCATGTGACGTGGCCAGCGTCACATGACCGACAGACCGACCAGTCGAGCACCGAGTGATCACCTAGGAGCAGGGAGCCTCCCAGCTAGCAAAGCTGCCCTGGGAACGAGGTCAAACACAGATCCTCGCTCCCGAAGCTAAGCAGCAGGTCTGCAGCTGATGGGAGACCGAGTGCGCCTTCGGCACCCCGTTACACTCCCTATATGTTATATTATAATGTAATTTGTATACTAGTTCCCAAATACGTTTTCACTTTGTCCCTTCAAGCAAACTTATAGGATGACAAGACAGAATATAAACTTTCACAGTTGGCAAACCAGTTGCTTTTGGGGTTATCCTATAGTACACTTTATGAAGTGGGATCCTTTTACATGGGCAGATATCTGCCGTAATGAGCACCAATCAGTGATATAAAGCAAATCAATTGACAATCATTTCAAAACCATGTACGTGGGCATATAATTGCCTAATCAAACACTCTCATAAATAATTCTTCATACTTGCAATTGTTGATTCGATCATTTATTTATATTATTGTTGGCAGCATATCCCCTGTTTATAAGTAGTAATGTAGAGATGACAAATGAGCAAATATTTACGTCTCTAATCAGCCTACTCCAAGCATTTTTATGCAGATCAGGATGCTTGCAAAAAGAACCGTCTACAAGAAACATTTTGTCCCATAACAATTTTATATCTTTGAAACAGTTCTGTTTAGCCACTAAAACAGATGAGAAAATAATCTATAACAGGGATGCTTAACCTGCGGCCTTCCGGATGTTTCAAAACTTCAACTCCCAGCGTGCCCTAATAGCTGTCAGCTGTCCAGGCATGCTGGGAGTTGTAGTTTTGCAACAGCTGTAGAGCCGCAGGTTGAGCATCACTGATCAATAACATGTCCATAAAGTGTATTTCCCGGATCTGACACAAAGTGGCTTTTTAACATCAATGTCTTTTTTACTTTACTAAATGACGGTGAAATCTCAAATTGGGATTTTCATATAACTATCAAAATAATAATAAATATATTTTAACAACATCTATTTAAAAGATGACCTGCAGGTTTACTAACGTGTGTTTTAGTAAAAAGTTCCCCTGTTATTCCTCACTGGACATATATAATTAAATTGATAACTTGGTGTTAAAACGATTCGCCTGTTCAATGGGGCATGTCCTGTGTGACACTGTCCAATCAGTGCAAATGCCAATCTAATCTTATACTACATCTCCAGGGTGAATAACAGAATAATGGGACAATTCAGAGTTCCAAGAAAAGATGCTTCAGAATTGTTATTTCTGTGGGAAGGCAAGGACTGACAAGTTGGGGTGGTTGTCTAACAATATAAAATGATGTATACTTTACTTAAAAAGAGTGAAGGAGAAAGTGGCTGTGTAGCTTTGACTAATATACTGTTACTAAGACTTCACTCAGATGGACTACTATGGGCCCATACAGTACCACAAAGTTTACATAGAGGCAAACAGAATTACTTTTCTCATGGATTCAATTCAAAAATTTGCAGTATGTTATATTGCATGCTATTTTAGAAATTATTGCTTCAGTTGAAAATACAGTACCCCACAGGAGCACCTTAACAAGATACCTTAAGTGTTTAGGGTGCCTTAATAACTGTGTGCCACAGTAAGGCCTCATGCACACGACAAAAATATCAGTTTTTCATGGCCATTTTGCATCAGAGTGTGCATCCATTTTCTGTCTGTGTGTCCATTTTTAATGTCCGTTTTGCATCTGTTTTTCATGTCCGTTAAAAACGGACATGAAAAATGGATGAATTTGATTGGCAGTTATTTATAGACCTACCCTTCTGAGAACACCCACAGGATGGTAGGCCCCCAGCTAAAATAATGTCCCCCATAGTGTTGGATTTATTTTTTGTTGCTTCCCTCAGCTTTAATAATGTCCCCATGTAGGCCCCCAGCTAAAATAATTTCCCCCGTAGAGTAAGAATTTTCTTTTTACTGCCCCCAGCTAAAATAATGTCCCCCATAGTGTAGGATTTTTTTGTTGTTGCTGCCCCCCAGCTTCAATAATGCCCCCATTGTAGAGCCCCATCTTAAATAATGTCCCCCATAGTGTGTGGTTTTTTTTTTTAGGGCCCCCAGCTTTATAATGTCCCCCCATGGTTTATATAATGCCCCCATAAAGTCCCACAGCCCCCCCCCCCCCAAAAAAAAACTCACCTTATCCACTTGCTTGCGCAGCAGTATTCTCTTCTCTCTTCACAGAACAGGACCTGCCGAAGGTGTGAGATGAGGTCACTGCACGCTCCCACGTGGTTACATCACAACGCAGGTCGCAGGTCTTTCGGCAGGTCCTGCTCAATGAAGAGAGAAGTTGTTTTTTTAAACCCCTAAATGGCCTGTGTACCCGTTTTTAACGGCTGTTAGACGGGTGCACTCCTGTCAATTAGCCATTAAAAACGGTCCCATTGATTTCAACGGGGGTCCGTCCGGCCGTTAGGATGTATCCTATTTTTGGACAGACGCTATTCACTAGCCGTTAAAAGAACGGCCATGTGAATAGACCCATAGACTTTCGTTGGTGCTAAAAATGGTCGTGTGACGGCCGTGTGCATGTAGCCTAAGGGCCTGTGTGTACAGCATATTGTTATGCATAAATAAGTCTATAATTCATTTCTAAATTCATCAAAAGGAGCTGCCTCGTATAGCAAAAATGTGTATAGAATACAAAAGCTGTGTGCATTTTCCAATGTTTGGGACAAAATGTGTGGATTTTTGTGGTTGTTAGCAAAGGGATTAAAGTGGTTTTATGAGATTTATTTTTTTACTGATGACCTATCCTCAGGATAGGTTATCAGTATCTGATCAGTGATGGTCCGACACCTGTCCGACACCTGCTCACTGTATTGCCATGGCCTTCTCTCTGCTTTTCCTAGGCAGAGTGACAACACTTTCATGTGTCACGTGGCCTAGTCGCAGCTCAGCCCCATTCAAGTGAATGGGGCCGAGCTCATTACCAAGCACAGTAACTATACTATGTACGGCGCTGTGCTTGGTAAGCTATGAGAAGGCAGGGATATTCACAGGAACACAGCTGTCTTTTTAAACAGTTGATCGCCGGGGGTCCCTGGTGTTGGACCCACACTGATCAGATACTGATGACCTATCCAGAGGACAGGTCATGAGTAGAAAAATCTCAAAAGGGTCTATGGAAGGAAATGAGTTAAGTACCTGGTGTCACACAGATAGATAGGCACATGCACACATAGACACAGACAGACAAACAGACAAATACACACACACAGACACCTATTCACTTACAGGCTGCTGCAGGTTCTCCTTTTCCTCTGGATTCCTTTGGAGGCTTAAAGGCTATGTACACCTTTGTGGGCAATTTTATTTATTATTGCATTGAACTCATTTAGAGCAAAAATTTTTTTTTTAATTGGTCTTTATTAAAATATGGCATGTTCTTTTCTGTACAGAGCTGAGATGCTGTGTCACGTGCCGGAGGCCCAAAAGCAGACCTCCCGGACATCTTGCTTCAGCAAACAGGCAGATACAGACCAGGGAACAATAGAGTACTTTATTACAATGTAACAAATGAACATGACAGTAGAGACATGCAGGTCAGGCAATAGTGGTAGCACTACCACAGAACCAAGTGCACCGGCAGACCACATGCAAATCCCAGCGGGCAGAAAGCCAGTGAGCCCTGTTCTTTACAGAGCCCCTGGTGGTGGGGATGAACTGGGCCGAGGGCTCACTTATCACACCTCCAGGAAGGTCCCGGTACACTTGGCTGCTACCTGCAGAGAACCAAGCTGGTGAAAGCACCAGTGGAAACAGACAACAGGACTGGAACCCAACCAAACACAAGACATGGATCAGACGAGAAGACAAACAGGAAACAGCACAGAAGCAGATGCCTGGACCCCATGCGGAATGGAAGCATGGCGTTCACAGGCATAGCTGCACAAAAACTAGAGATCCACCCTACGGAGAGACCAGGGACCCTCTCACGAAGGCAGGACAGACACAGGAACAGAAGCAGTAAGGCACTGCAGGACGGACATGAATCAGGTAAGGTCGGAAGCAGTTTAGCACTGCCAAGCTATCAGAAGTAGTTAGAGCACTTCTAGGCTACACAAGGAACAGAGTGGATCCAGACAGAGAACAGGTACAGAAGAACAGGCAATGCATGGACAAGGATAACAACATAAACATTATACAGTACAGGTACAGAAGATCAGACAAGGACATAACATCACATTAACAGACACCACAAACAAGGGCAGATGGGAAAAAAAACTGGGTCAGCAGCAAGGGGCTACACCCAGTAAGGCAAACAACAGAAGATAGACTGAACTCCTGGGTGAGCAGCAAGGTGATAGGCCTAATCTCCAACAATGATGGAACAGCCTATAGAAAAGAGGTTGAGAACCTAGAGAGATGGAGTAAGAACAACAACCTCATACTCAATGCCAAGAAAACAAAGGAGCTAATTCGGGATTTTAGGAAGAAGAAACAAAATGGACATCATCCCATTAGCATTAATGGTGGAAACGTGGAGATAGTTCAAAGTTTCAGATTCTTGGGAGTTCATATTAGTTAGTACCTGTCATGGATAAAAAACACAACAGAAATTACCAAAAAAGGCCTTCAGAGGTTTTTTTTCTGAGGAGTCTGAAGAAAGCATAACTCCCAAAACAGCTGCTAGTCAATTTTTACAGGTGCACCATAGAATCTGTTATCACATACTGCATTACAGTGTGGTACTCTTCTGAGGACAAAAAGGCCCTCAAGCGCATCATCAGAATGGCTGGCAGAATTACTGGTACTCAGTTACCATCACTGGATGACACCTTCACTGCTCGCTGCAGCAACAGGGCAGAAATTATCTGCAGGGATCCAACTCACCCCGGCCACAGCCTTTTCATTCCCCTACTCTCTGGTAGGCGTCTTAGAGCCCTACATGCCCGCACCACTAGGCTGAAGAACAGCTTTTACCCCAAAGCAATCAGTCTTCTAAATGCTCGGAGATTATTGCCCCTTCCTAGGATAGAAACTACCACAGACTGAAAGTGACTGCTGCATTCATGAACCCATGATGACCTCTTGTCTGCAGTGGTATCTGAATCAGTGTATATATACTCACAAGCACTTCCTACTTTTCACTTCCACCCAGCAAGACAAAAGACAGACTGACCTCCTGGGGGAGCAGCGAGATGCTACACCCAGCAAGACAGGAGATATACTGACCACAAGCCCCACAGCTGACAGATAGATATAGCTGCCTAATGACGGCACCTGATAAGACACAACCAGGCACCGATTAGGGGAAGTTAACCCCATCAGAACAGGAGTACCAGAACCACAAACACAGGCCACAGTTCACACACACCACTGCAGCCAGCGTGCAGTCCCAAGCAACCAGCATATACAGGAGTCAGCCTGCAGCCAGTATGCGAGGGAGCCTGCAGACAGCCTACACGGCACCAGAGACAGGAACTGCACAGAGATACAGACACAGGGAGTACACACATTCACAGGCAGCAGTTCACACAAGACATTGCAGCCAGCACGCAGCCCCAAATAACTAGCATACACAGGAGTCAGCCTGCAGCCAGTACGCAAGAGATCATGCAGCCAGCCTACACGGCCAAAACTGTCACAGTGAATCGCACCGTGACATGCTGTCTTTTCCGTCTGACCAGGAACTGATGGACTCCTTATCTCTGCTCTCTGACATTATAAACTCTCATTATAGCTCAGTTCTTATCTTACTGACAAGAATGTGGCTTAAATAAGTGTTTATGACAGCTCAGTAGTTTAGAGATAAGGTTTATTATATGATTAGCCCAAAATGAAAGTTAAAGTAGCAGTCACACAGCTAGAAAAACAGTTAAACTCTTATGACAGAATCGCTCAATATTTTTAATAAAAGCCAATTGAAAAAATGATTTTGCAATCATAAAAAAAATTGCCTCTGAAAGTATACATAGCCTTTAAGGACATGCGCACATCATCAATCCCAAAGGTTTTTTACCCTCACATCACATTATCCCAAATGTCCTTACCCTCATCAACACAAACCTATGCCTAGGGATCATTGCACAGGGCTATGCACCAGTGCAGGGATGAAGGCTAAATTGCCTGCCCCTTCAGTCCTTGAACAGTGTTGCCTGAGGCTACAGCCTCACTTTGCCTCACAAACAGTGTGCCCCAGGACACCTAAATGTGATTCCAACCTTATTACTGCAGGGGAAACCTTTAAAAAGGTTTTTACACCTGGGAAACTCGTAATACCATTCCATCCTCAAACAACTTGGTAGGTGGCTGGGTAAAGCAGTTATGTGCTATAATTTGACCAGACGTGTTTACTGCTTTGCAAAGCATCCTTGAACAGACTAAAATAAATTTGCCTTCCCTATTGTAAAAATGTCAGGTCTTGTTTTTGCTGCGTTCTGGAGAATAGAACCTTTGAATAGACAGCAAGGAATCTCAGTATTGTTGGAAACTCTGCTTGATAAATGCTGCTACAATGTTTAGGCTAAGGCTACACCTAGATTTTTGTAGTACTACAAGATTGATTTTAACTATTAAGTGACAGCTGCAGTTCCATGCATCTTTAGACAACAGATGTAGCTGGAAAAATCCTGCTACAAAAATTCTGTGGGTAAGCTTAACTTTACAAAGCTTAACTTTACAAAACAGCAACACAGCTGTTGGACAATTGCCACATTAAATGACAGTACAGTAGTAGGAGAGCTTTCAAGGTCTCCTCGATATGATGTCTAATGGCCCATCCACAGAGAGATTTTTGCAGGCTGAATTTGGTATGGATTTCACATGAAAAAGCCACTGGGCACTCTTGAGAATCCACCTCTCAGACTTTAGTTTATGGTCACAACCCCACCAAGAAATAACATGTCCATTCTTGCCACCCTCTCAGCAATGAAACATGGCCGCATGAATGGTAGCGTGGCCTCCCATTTAAAACAATGGGAGCCAGCATTCACGCGGGTGTCCAGCATCTTCTTGGTGCCTAATCTGCACCAAAATCAGCCTACAAAAGACTCCATGGAGATGGACAGTTTCAGCTGTTTCTCACTGGAACAGAGCGGTGATCAGCCATGCACCCTGCCTTTCCATTCAAAGTCTATTGAACTGACAGGAACATCAGATCAAGATAAATATGTTGAAATTGTGTTCCATATGTACTCTCAGTACTCACAGGTCAGTGTGTAGCATTAGCCTGGCAAATGTGTAAGTGCTCGGAACTATCTGACCTACCACTTTCGACCAAATTATAAGAAACACAATGTTTTAATGGAATATTCAAATCAAAGATGATGTGATTAAGAAAGAAACATGAGCGTCACATATTAAAACTGAACTATACTCCTGGAAAGAGATCCCCATAATAGAAACAATAGGCTGTTATCTTTGGCCTTAAGGAGGGTAATTTCCAGTTATCAGTTTGGGTTCCTTCAGCTGAGTAAACACTACATGGGAGAATGTTGGCAAATGTTTAATACACTCATTTACTTCAAATACATCTTCTTAGAGTAGTCATGAATCTGATGCACAAAGACATTAATGTTTTTGACTGTAAACTGAAATAAAGGATCTCTGAAGGATTTTATTTTGGATTATATGTTAGCTCTGTCAGTAGAGCCGAGTATTGTGATCAGATGAAGCAGTGTCATGTTTCATTAGAGGAAATCTGTCAAATTCATCTGAATACAGTTATCCCATAATCATACAATCTGACCGTAGAAAACGAGGTGTGCCAAAAAGTAGATGTTAGATAACTTTACAGTTTACAATTGTAAATCTACTGCTCACCACTAGTAGTGGAAAGATCTGCCAGACTTTTTATCAGATACTGTAGATTTCTGGACTTTAACATACAAGATGATCTAAACACATGCAACCTGAGTTGTGGTAGAGCAGGTTATACTTTCGATATTACAATGTGTAGAAAATGTAACATGAAATGTGATGACTTGAGTGATTATTAATTTCATCCTTGTGCAATAAATTACATTATTGCTAGAGATGAGCAAATTTTTCAAAAATTTGACTCGCCGGTTCGCCAAATTTTTCGGGAAAAATTTGATTTGATCCAAATATATTCATGGAGAATTACGTTAAAAATGGCTATTTTCTGGCTGCTGAGAGCCTTTATAGTGGTGTAGAACACTGTGCCTTGCAGTAACACGCATAGGGAGTCTGCTTTGGTAGTGAAATAATACTGTGAGTCTGTATAACATGTAGATGACAGGCTTTGCTCTTAGAATCACTGCACACTTCACTTATTTGGGAAGTCATGGGGGCAAAAACTGACCAATTAACTCAAGTATGAACTCACACTCTTTTTACACCATTGCCAGCTGATTCCACATCGATGTCAACAGAACCTGTTCTATTAAACGCGTATGCAAGTAGAGACGGTGTTAGTAGTAATTTTTTGTTGATGTCACTGATTAATTAGCCCTTCCTCTGATCCATCAGAACAATAACCGACAAAAAACGGATCCTGTCTGTGGAGCATACGCCTTCACTCACTCAGTCCATCAGTATTGCTAATGCCAAAAAAAAACAGGAGTGGATCTAAAACAGTGATGACACGTGAATGGAATATTTGCATGTCTTCTGTGTTTTGTATCCACTCCTGCTTTTGGCTACTAAATCAAGCCAATTGTGATGGGACCATACAGGTCTTACAGCTGCTACACAGACAGGACCCTGTCACACCGGTGACAGGTTTTAGAAAGTCTGAAAGATTATCTGCACATTAGTGATCTGACAGCCTCTTTTGGTTTTGGTTTTACTTTGTCTGTGTGTTGCTTTTATGTCCACACCTCCTGTTCAGGTGTGGATCATGTGACCTTTACCTCCCCCTATTTTGTCTGACTTTACCCATCACTCCTTGCTCTGGATAGCTTCCTTTTGTTTTTGGAAGAGCTGGAGTGTGGTTCTAGTTGAAGTCCTGTCCATCCATCATCCATCAGCCTCAGAAGTTAAGTGTTCCGCTTGTTGTATTTTGTATTCTCCCCCACCTTTGTTGTTTGCTAGGCCTCAGCGAGATCCTGGTTCCTTCACCAGGGAAGGAGCGGGTTGTCTCTGCCCTGTCATTACCATTAGGGCATCCGAGGGCCACCAGGGTTTTCTAGGTTCCTGTGTATGGGCATCTCTACCATCGGGAGGTGCCCATACGGATAGGAGTTAGGGCCAGGGGCAGGGTTTTATAGCTGGTGACCCTTTTCCTTCCCTAGTGGTGAGGCCTAGTGTCTTTTCCCTTCCTTCTTGTTGTCTTTTGGTGTTCTCCCCTACTACATTCGTGACCGACCCATTGTGCGTCTCATTTTTCCTTCCTTCTGACAGATCAGAAGAAAGGTCAAATAAATAATGATATCAACCATATCAAAAATGATGGTACCAGTCATGAAGTGGGGAGTGTGGGAACAGCATGAGAAGTCTACAGAGAGGACCTATGACAGAGGAGACCACAGAATGGCCCAATGACAGGGTCTGGAGTTGGCAGCAGTATGAGGAGGCCATACTGCAACACCTGTGACGACCACGTGTAATTAAATTTCCTCATGCCAGCCCACACATATCCGCCACCACCCAGAACAAAGAATGGTCCTTGTCTTATATATATACAGCAGTATAAAAGGCCTTTTCTGTTAGGTAAATGCCTCATTTTTGGGGCCTCTTCTCCAGGGGCCTACAGTAAACTTTTTATCCAGTGACAGCCTAATGTACCTCCAGACTCATAATCACTAGTTCTTTTCTGTTAGGTGAATGCCTAATTTTGGGGCCTGTTCTGGCATACAGTAAAATTGTTATCCACTGACAGTCTAATATACCTCCAGCCACATAATGACTTGTTCTTTTCTGTCAGGTGAATGCATAATTTTGGGGCCTGTACTCCACTGGCCTACAGTAAAATTGCTATTCAGTGAACGCCTAATGTACCTCCAGCCACATAATCACTTGTTCTTTTCTGTCAGGTGAATGCCTAATTTTTGGGGCCTGTATTGGCTTACAGTAAAATTGTTATCCACTGACCGTCTAATATACCTCCAGCCACATAATGACTTGTTCTTTTCTGTCAGGTGAATGCATAATTTTGGGGCCTGTACTCCACTGGCATACAGTAAAATTGTTATTTAGTGAATGACTAATGTACCTCCAGCCACATAATCACTTGTTTTTTTTCTGTCAGGTGAATGCCTAATGTTTGCGGCCTGTACTCCACTGGCCTGCAGTAAAATTGTTATCCATTGAACGCCTAATATACCTCCAGGCACATAATCACTTGCTCTTTTCTGTCCAGTGAATGCATAATGTTTGGTGCCTGTACTCCACTGGCCTACAGTAAAATTGTTATCCACTGACCGCCTAATATACCTCCAGCCACATAATCACTTGTTCTTTTCTGTCAGGTGAATGCCTAATTTTTGGGGCCTGTATTGGCTTACAGTAAAATTGTTATCCACTGACCGTCTAATATACCTCCAGCCTCATAATCACTTGTTCTTTTCTGTCAGGTGAAGGCATAATTTTGGGGGCCTGTACTCCACTGGCATACAGTAAAATTGTTATTTAGTGAATGACTAATGTACCTCCAGCCACATAATCACTTGTTCTTTTCTGTCAGGTGAATGCATAATTTTTGGTGCCTGTACTCCACCGGCCTACAGTAAAATTGTTATCCAATGACCGCCTAATATACCGTACCTCCAGCCACATAATCACTTATTCTTTTCTGTCAGGTGAATGCCTAATTTGTGGGGCCTGTACTCACGTGGCCTAATATAAAAAAAATTTAGGCTCCATCAGGGCACATTTTTGAGAGTTTCCGTTTAACCCCTTTGGGACACAGCATTATTTCACCTTAAGGACCAGGCCATTTTTTGCAAATCTGACCAGTGTCACTTTAAGTGGTGATAACTTTAAAACGCTTTGACTTATCCAGGCCATTCTGAGATTGTTTTTTCGTCACATAT
This sequence comes from Bufo gargarizans, assembly GCF_014858855.1. Classification (NCBI taxonomy): domain Eukaryota; kingdom Metazoa; phylum Chordata; class Amphibia; order Anura; family Bufonidae; genus Bufo; species Bufo gargarizans. The sequence goes on from NC_058082.1 coordinate 247,008,053, forward strand.
TGTACTTCATGACACTGGTAAAATGAAGTAAAAAAAATATTTATTTATAAAAAAAATACCGAATGAGAGTCATAATTTTTTCAGTTTTTTGGGCTATTACCTTGGGTAGGGTGTGATTTTTGCAGGATGAAATGACAGTTTTATTGGCACTATTTTGGGGTGCGTGTGACTTTTTGACCTAACCCTGAGGGGGTTAGGTCATGTGATATTGTTATAGAGCAAGTTATTACGGATGCTGCGATACCTAATATGTATACTTTTTTTATTTATGTAAGTTTTACACAATGATTTCATTTTTGAAGCAAAAAAAATCATGTTTTAGTGTTTCCATAGTCTGAGAGCCATATTTTTTTCAGTTTTTGGGCGATTACCTTGGGTAGGGTATGATTTTTGCGGGATGAGATGACGGTTTTATTGGCACTATTTTGGGGTGCATGTGACTTTTTGATCGCTTGCTATTACAGTTTTTGTGATGTAAGGTGACAAAAAATTGCTTTTTTTGCACCGTTTTTATAAAAAAAATTACGGTATTCATTTGAGGGGTTAGGTCATGTGATATTTTTATAGAGCAAGTTATTACGGACGCTGAAATACCTAATATGTATACTTTTTTTTATTTATGTAAGTTTTACAGAATGATTTCATTTTTGAAGCAAAAAAAAATCATGTTTTAGTGTTTCCATAGCCTGAGAGCCATAGTTTTGGGGAGATTACCTTGGGTAGGGTATGATTTTAGCGGGATGAGATGACGGCTTTATTGGCACTATTTTGGGGTGTGTGTGACTTTTTGATCGCTTGCTATTACACTTTTTGTGATGTAAGGTGACAAAAAATTGTTTATTTAGCACAGTTTTTATTTTTTATTTTTTACGGTGTTCATCTGAGGGGTTAGGTCATGTGATATTTTTATATAGCCGGTCGATACGGACGCAGCGATACCTAATATGTATCCTTTTTTTTTTTATGTAAGTTTTACACAATAATATAACATTTTTCATCACCTGGTGGGAAGATTTGTTGTTGTGTATTTGGATGACATACTCATTTATTCTCCAGATGTGGAGACTCATCAGGATCACGTTAGACAGTTAAATTGTATGCAAAATTGGAGAAGTGTGTTTTTGCTGTACATGAGGTACAGTTCTTGGGCTACTTGTTGTCATCCTCGGGTTTTCTAATTGATTCAGAGAAAGTCTGTGCTGTATTGGACTGCAACCGACCCAAAAATCTGAAGGCTCTTATGCGGTCTTTGGGGTTCACCAACTATTACCTAAAATGTATTAAGAACTATTCGACAGTGGTGAGACACCACTAAGAAAGGGACGGATGTCTCAGTGTGGTCAGATTCGGCATTGCGAGCCTTTTCTGTGGTTAATGAGTGTTTCGCTTCCGCCCCACGTCCGAGGTGGGGGTAGGAGCAGTCTTATCGCAGGGCCCATCACCAGGTAATGGCACCCATGTGCATTTTTCTCTAAAAAACTCTCTGCCGCAGAGAGAAATTACGATGTGGGTAACAGAGAGTTGCTGGCCTTTAAGTTGGCTTTTGAGGAATGGCGTCATTGGTTGGAAGGAGCGATTCATCCGATCACGGTGTTCACAGATCACAAAAACCTGGCTTACCTGGATTCGGTTAAACGACTGAACCTGAGACAAGCCAGATTGTCTTTGTATTTCACCAGCTTCAATTTCATTATCAGTTATCTTCCTGTGGTTAAGAACATCAAGGCAAATGCCTTGTCACGTAGTTTTCCTGGAGGTGGTGATTTTGAAAATCCAAGTCCGATACTGTCAGAGGGGGTGGCGATATCCACTCTATACCCTGACCTAGAGGTGAAGGTGTTAGAGGCTCAGGAAGACGCACCGGATTCTTGTCCCTCTGGGAAATAGTTTGTTCCATCTGAATTACGTCACAAGGTGTTAGAGAAACATCACTATACGGTTCTTACGAGACACCCTGTGAGCAGAGCCACTGCTGACCTCATTTATCATAGATTTTGGTGGCTGGGGTTGCGTAAGTGTGTATGTGTCAGCCTGTAGCACTTGTTCACAAGCTAAGGTGACACATACTCGGCCTTCCGGATCTCTATTTCCGTTGCCCACCCCGACCAGACCATGGACTCATTTATCCATGGATTTTATCACTCATCTACCTAATTCTTCAGGAAAGAGTTCTTCTGGTGGTAGTTAATCGCTTTAGTAAAATGGCAGACTTTATACCATTGCCGGACCTACCTAATGCTAAAACTCTTGCACAAGTGTTTGTTGATAACATTGTGAAACTACATGGCATTCCCTCTGACGTGGTCTCGGATCGTGGGACTCAGTTTGTTTCCAAATTCTGGAAGGTGTTCTGTACTAGACTGGGGGTACAACTGTTCTTTTCTTCGGCTTTGCATCCTCAGTCGAACGGACAGACAGAACGCACTAATCAGAGTCTGGAGACTTACTTGAGCTGTTTTGTCTGTGAGAACCTGGAGGAGTGGTCTTCATTTTTGTCTTTAGCAGAGTTTGCCATAAACAATCGTAGACAGGAGTCCACTGATAAGTTTTTTGGGCCATATGGGTTTCACCCACAGTTTGGCACATTTTCTGGTTCTGATACTTCTGGAATTCCTGGGGAGGAATGTTTTTCGTCATCATTGTCATCTATTTGGCAGAAAATAACTTGAGGAATATGGGCAACAAGTATAATATGGCTGACAGGAAACGTATGAATGGTCCGGACCTAAGAGTGGGTGATTATGTGTGGCTGTCCACAAGAAACATTAAGTTGAAGGTACCGTCTTGGAAGTTGGGTCCAAGGTTTATTGGTCCATATAAGATCACTGCCATTATTAATCCGGTAGCTTTTCGTTTTGAACTTCCTCAGGCTTTGAAAATGCATGATGTGTTTCATAAATATTTATTGAAGAGATTTGTTGAACCTTTGGAATCGTCTTCCTTCCTTGCCACCTGCTTCTGTCATGGTGGACTGTAGTTTGGAATTTCAGATCGCCATAGTAGTTGACTCTTAAGTTCTCCATAGTATCTTGTTCACTGGAAGGGTTATGGACCAGAGGAGAGGATGTGGGTATCAGCTTCCGACGTGAATGCCAGTCGCTTGGTGAAAGCTTTTCACCGGTCTTACCCAGATAAGGTCGGTCCTGGGTGCCCGGAGGTCACCCGTAAAAGGGGGGGATACTGTCACGGATGTTCCTGTGACAGGTACCAGGAGATCAGTGAGACTTGCAAAATGTGGTTTGATCTTGTGGATCAAGAAAGTGAAGACTTTTGAAGCAGCATTAACTTTAAAAAAATAAAACTAAAATGTGTCTGGATGTGAAGGGGAAATATGGCTCTGGCTAAAACTGGGTAAAAGAAATTGTTAAAATAGTTAAAAATATATATTTCACCTCTAGAGTGAGCAGATGTTGGATGTCCAGTGTTTTGGTGTACAAATTTTGCATGTGCTTTTTAACCACCTCAGGACCGCCGTACGCAGGATTGCGTCCTGCCGGCGGTCCTGCTCTTCTGGGTGGACGCATATATGCGTCCTCCCGCGAGAGCCGAGATTTCCTGTGAACGCGCGCGCACAGGCGCGCGCGCTCACAGGAACGGAAGGTAAGCGAGTGGATCTCCAGCCTGCCAGCGGCGATCGCTCGCTGGCAGGCTGGAGATCCGAATTTTTTAACCCCTAACAGGTATATTAGACGCTGTTTTCATAACAGCGTCTAATATACCTCCTACCTGGTCCTCTGGTGGTCCCTTTTGTTAGGATCGACCACCAGAGGACTCAGGTAGGTCAGTACAGTAGCACCAAACACCACACTACACTACACCCCCCCGTCACTTATTAACCCCTTATAAACCCCTGATCACCCATGATCACCCCATATAAACTCCCTGATCACCCCCCTGTCATTGATCACCGCCCTGTCATTGATCACCCCCCTGTCAGGCTCCGTTCAGACGTCCGTATGATTTTTACGGATCCACGGATACATGGATCGGATCCGCAAAAAGCATACGGACGTCTGAATGGAGCCTTACAGGGGGGTGATCAATGACAGGCGGGTGATCACCCATATACACTCCCTGATCACCCCCTGTCATTGATCACCCCCCTGTCATTGATAACCCCCCTGTAAGGCTCCATTCAGACGTCCGCATGCGTTCTGTGGATCCGATCCGTGTATCCATGGATCCGTAAAAAATCATGCGGATGTCTGAATGGAGCCTTACAGGGGGGGTGATCAATGACAGGGGGGTGATCAGGGAGTCTATATGGGTGATCACCCCCCTGTCATTGATCACCCCCCCCCCCCCCTGGTAAGGCTCCATTCAGACATTTTTTTGGGCACAAGTTAGCGGAAATTTTTTGTTTGTTTTTGTTTTTGTTTTTTCTTACTAAGTCTCATATTCTACTAACTTGTGTCAAAAAATAAAATCTCACATGGACGCACCATACCCCTCACGGAATCCAAATGCGTAAACATTTTTAGACATTTATATTCCAGACTTCTTCTCACGCTTTAGGGCCCCTAAAAAGCCAGGGCAGTATAAATACCCCACATGTGACCCCATTTCGGAAAGAAGACACCCCAAGGTATTCCGTGAGGGGCATATTGAGTCCATGAAAGATTGAAATTTTTGTCCTAAGTTAGCGGAAAGTGAGACTTTGTGAGAAAAAAACAAAAAAAAAAATCAATATCCGCTAACTTATGCAAAAAAAAAAAAAATTCTAGGAACTCGCCATGCCCCTCATTGAATACCTTGGGGTGTCTTCTTTCCAAAGTGGGGTCACATGTGGGGTATTTATACTGCCCTGGCTTTTTAGGGGCCCGAAAGTGTGAGAAGAAGTCTGGGATCCAAATGTCTAAAAATGCCCTCCTAAAAGGAATTTGGGCCCCTTTGCGCATCTAGGCTGCAAAAAAGTGTCACACATGTGGTATCGCCGTACTCAGGAGAAGTTGGGGAATGTGTTTTGGGGTGTCATTTTACATATACCCATGCTGGGTGAGAAAAATATCTTGGTCAAATGCCAACTTTGTATAAAAAAATGGGAAAAGTTGTCTTTTGCCAAGATATTTCTCTCACCCAGCATGGGTATATGTAAAATGACCCCCCAAAACACATTACCCAACTTCTCCTGAGTACGGCGATACCACATGTGTGACACTTTTTTGCAGCCAAGGTGGGCAAAGGGGCACCTTTCGGATTTCGCAGGCCATTTTTTACACATTTTGATTGCAAGGTACTTCTTACACATTTGGGCCCCTAAATTGCCAGGGCAGTATAACTACGCCACAAGTGACCCCATTTTGGAAAGAAGACACCCCAAGGTATTCCGTGAGGGGCACGGCGAGTTCCTAGAATTTTTTATTTTTTGTCACAAGTTAGCGGAAAATGATGATTTTTCTTTTTTTTTCTTTTTTCCTTACAAAGTCTCATATTCCACTAACTTGCGACAAAAAATAAAAAATTCTAGGAACTCGCCATGCCCCTCACGGAATACCTTGGGGTGTCTTCTTTCCAAAATGGGGTCACTTGTGGGGTAGTTATACTGCCCTGGCAATTTAGGGGCCCATATGTGTGAGAAGAACTTTGCAATCAAAATGTGTAAAAAATGCCCTGCAAAATCCAAAAGGTGCACTTTGGAATATGTGCCCCTTTGCCCACCTTGGCAGCAAAAAAGTGTGACACATCTGGTATCGCCGTACTCAGGAGAAGTTGGGCAATGTGTTTTGGGGTGTCATTTTACATATACCCATGCTGGGTGAGAAAAATATCTTGGTCAAATGCCAACTTTGTATAAAAAAATGGGAAAAGTTGTCTTTTGCCAAGATATTTCTCTCACCCAGCATGGGTATATGTAAAATGACACCCCAAAACACATTCCCCAACTTCTCCTGAGTACGGCGATACCAGATGTGTGACACTTTTTTGATGCCAAGGTGGGCAAAGGGGCACATATTCCAAAGTGCACCTTTTGGATTTCACCGGTCATTTTTTACACATTTTGATTGCAAAGTTCTTCTCACACATTTGGGCCCCTAAATTGCCAGGGCAGTATAACTACGCCACAAGTGACCCCATTTTGGAAAGAAGACACCCCAAGGTATTCCGTGAGGGGCATGGCGAGTTCCTAGAATTTTTTATTTTTTGTCGCAAGTTAGTGGAATATGAGACTTTGTAAGAAAAAAAGAATAAAATAAAATCATCATCATTTTCCGCTAACTTGTGACAAAAAATAAAAAGTTCTATGAACTCACTATGCCCATCAGCGAATACCTTAGGGTGTCTACTTTCCGAAATGGGGTCATTTGTGGGGGTTTTCTACTGTTTGGGCATTGTAGAACCTCAGGAATCATGACAGGTGCTCAGAAAGTCAGAGCTGTTTCAAAAAGCGGAAATTCACATTTTTGTACCATAGTTTGTAAATGCTATAACTTTTACCCAAACCATATTTTTTTTGCCCAAACATTTTTTTTTATCAAGGACATGTAGAACAATAAATTTGGTGAAAAATTTATATATGGATGTCGTTTTTTTTGCAAAATTTTACAGCTGAAAGTGAAAAATGTCATTTTTTCGCAAAAAAATCGTTACATTTTGATTAATAACAAAAAAAGTAAAAATGTCAGCAGCAATAAAATACCACCAAATGAAAGCTCCATTAGTGAGAAGAAAAGGAGGTAAAATTCATTTGGGTGGTAAGTTGCATGACCGAGCGATAAACGGTGAAAGGAGTGTAGTGCCGAAGTGTAAAAAGTGCTCTGGTCATGAAGGGGGTTTCACCTAGCGGGGCTGAAGTGGTTAAGGCTACGTTCACATGTCAGGCATGCCTGATCTGGCAGTCTGATCCTGCTAGCTAGACAAAAACCATTGTGTGCAACAGTTTTTGTCTGGCTGAAACCTGGCATTTATCCTGGGATGCCGCTGGATCACTGCTGGACCCCGTTATAGTCATTGGGGATCCGGCAGTGTACTGTAAAATCCGCCAATGCCAGATGCGGGAATTCCAGCAGGTTGCTCTCTACTAGAACAGCCTACCAAATCCGCTGCTGCAGATGTGAACGGTATGTGTAGCACACTCTGTGGGACAATTTTTTTAGGTGAAATTTGTTAATCGGTATATCACATATCTGTGTGTAAAACATACCTACTTGTGTGAGTTCTTATTTTTATGTAAAAGTAATACCGGTAAAAATAATATATAGTAATAGCATACTGCACTATATTATTTTGTTGTAAAACAGGGTAGAATAGGGAAAGCTTGCGTATTAAAAGTCAATAATAAATATATTTCTTATAAATTGTTAAGCCAAATCGTCATCTAACCCAACGCCCTAACAGTCAATCCATCAGCACCTCCCCTGGAATACCTCTGTCCAGAAACAGGCTAGACACCTTTTAAAGAATAATATGTATGAATTTATTAGGTAAAATGAAAATATTGTAGACTAAATGTCATGTTTTATAAATGTCTTATATAGACACCCAACAAGTTATGGACGGACACAATCCCATTCATTTAAAGGCTCAAATCCACCAAAATATTCTTTTAACAGGTGAATGGAATAATGCAAGTTTTGTTTAACCCTATGTACAATTTATAGTAAGGTTTGGGACTGTGCCTGCCTTGTCTTTCCATGTTGTTTTTCATATTCACAGTTCCATGCTATAATTATTAGAAGGGTTCAAGCAAACTTGATTATGCTGTCCAGTGAGGATATGTCATAAAAGACCAACAGTTTATACTGATGTGTTTTCGTTTAAATAAAGCATATGCTATGAGCTAAATATATGGAATACTTTTCCGTTAAAGGGGTTGTTCACCCTTGGGGACCTTTTCTGCAGACCCCCCCCCCCCCCCCCCCAGTGTGGCCAGACCCACGGTGAGAATCATACCTACCTTATTCCCGCTGGTTCCTGCTCCAAACTTTCCTCCTTGGGCATTCCAGGTCTTCCTGCAACAGCATCCGGTTTGACATGGGTCACGTGGCCACTGCAGCCAATGACTAGATAACTCTACCATAATGCATCGGTGACACATGATCGCAGCAGCCAGTCATTGCCAAATAGTATATGGAGTCCCTACAAGTTGATATTAGTAACTCAAAGGCAACCTGTGTTATATACAGTTAGGTACAGAAATATTTGGACGGTGACACAATCTTCATGATTTGGGCTCTGCATGCCACCACATTGGATTTGAAGTGAAACAACTGAGATGCAACTGCAGTGTAGACCTTCATGTTCAATTCAAGGGGTTAAACAAAAATATCCTGTGAATATCCTGTGAAACATTTAGGAATTGCAACAATTTTTTTTACAAAGCCTCCTCGTTTAAGGGGCTCAAAAATTATTGGACGAATTAACATTACTATAAATAAAATATTTGTTTTTAATACTTTGTAGAGAATCCTCTGCAGGTAATTACTGCCTGAAATCTGGAGCCCATGGACATCACCAAACGTTGGCTTTCCTCTTTTGTGATGCTTGTTTGTGGGTCTTTCTGCCTTAAGCTTTGTCTTAAACAAGCATGGTGGATCGGATTGAGATCTGGTGATTCACTCGGCCATTGCGGACTATTCCACTTCTTTGCCTTTAAAAACTCCTGGATTGCTTACATAGTATGTTTTGGGTCATTGTTCATCTGTACTGTGAGGTGCCGATCAATCAACCTTTCTGCATTTAATTGAATATATCCCTGTACACTTCAGAATGTATCAGGCTGCTTTTGTCTTCAGTCACATCATCAATAAACAGTAGTGACCCAGTGCCATTGGAAGCTAGGCATGCCCATGCCATCACATTGTCTCCACCATGTTTTACAGGGGATGTGCCTCCACCATGTTTTACAGGCAATGTGGTGTGCTTTGGATCATGAGCCGTTCCAAGCCTTCTCCATACTTTTTTCTTCCCATCATTCTGGAACAGGTTGATCTTAGTTTAATCTGTCCAAAGAATGCTGTGCCAGAATTGGGCTGGCTTCTTTAGATGTTTTTTTTTTTTTTGCAAAGTCTAATCTTGCCTCTTTTTTTTTAGGCTGATTAGTGTTTTGCACCTTGTAGTGAACCCTCTGTATTTATTCTCATGAAGTCTTCTCTTTATGGTATACTGATATACATACTTCCCGGAGAGTGTTCTTCACTTAGGTGAATGTTGTGAAAGGGTTTTTTCTTCACCATGGAAGGGATTCTGTGATCATTCATCACTGTTGTCATCTGTGGACATCCAAGCCTTTTTGAGTTCACAAGCTCACCAATGCGCTCTATTCGCTATCTCTGATGGATTTCTTCTTTTTTTCAGCCTAAGGGCTCGTTCACTGGAACGTTTTTTGCGTTCCGTATACAGGCCATTTTTTGAGTTCCATATACGGTCTGCTTACGGAACCATTAATTTCAATGGTTCGGCAAAAAAAAACTGAATGTGCTCCATATGCATTCCGTTTCCGTATTTCCGTTTTTCCTTTCTGTTCAAAGATAGAACATGTCCTATTATTGCCCGCAAATCACGTTCCGTGGCTCCATTCAAGTCAGTGGGTCTGCAAAAAAAATGGAACACATACGGAATGTACTCCGTATGTCTTCTGTGTCCGTTCCATTTTTGCGGAACCATCTATTGAAAATCTTATGCCCAGCCCAATGTATGTAATTACTGTATAATGTATATGCCATACGGAAAAATGGAATGGAACCGGAAACACTACTGAAAAAAAAAATGGAAAAATGGATCAGTTAAAAATGGCCTGCAAAACACTGAAAAAGTCATACAGTCGTGTGAACAAGCCCTAAGGATGGTCTGTTTCACTTCCATCAATAGCTCCTTTGACCGCATGTTGTGGGTTCAAAGCAACAGATTCCAAATGCAAATGCTACACCAGAATCAACTCAAAAACTTTTACCTGCTTAAGGCCTCATTCACACATACGTGGATTTTCACAGACCACAGTCCTGGAAAACCTCTCCTGCCATCCTGCTGACTGCACGAGCGCATGGCGTCATTGGTTGCTTTAATGCTGTGCGCTTCATGTCGCCGCCGCTATACAGTAATACACTCGTATAGATCATACTAGTGTATTACTGTACAGTGGCGTCGACACGGAGCGTACGGCATCATAGCAACCAATATGCCATGCACTCAGCAGGACGGCAGGACTTGTTTTCACGGACCGTGGTCCCCAAAACTTGTCACTGTCCAAATATTTCTGGACTTAAGTATATCTGTGTGCTTCTGTATAAAACACATGGAGGTACAGTATGGAGTTTGGGCCAGTATAATTCTTTACATACCATATAACGAAACCATTCTACATAAATCCATAGTAAGGCCATGTGCAAGACAGTGAGGCATATTTATGAAACCAAATGCAAAATTCACTTATTCTGTTATTTTTCACACTTCCAACAAGACTAGGGAGAAACATAGGCACCGATTTATCAAAGTGGTTTTGTCTTTATTTTGGAGTCAATTGTGACTTTTCTTCTGTTTTATTTTTTGCATCTGCTAGGCCAATTTTAGAAATTCAGCTGTTTTGTTCTCATTGCTATGGAATATGCTGGTTTTGGCCATATTTATTATTGGGACAATTATAAAAGTCCCCAATAATTCGTTTCGACTTCACTCTACTCCCAGCTTTCCATAGCTGTGGCCAGTGAAAATCAGTCAAAATGTGATAGTTGTGCTGTGTGCCAGTTTCATAAATTTGGCACATGGTCCATTACCTTTACACAAATAAACAAATGTGAAGGCAAACTTCAATATGTTTCCTGTTGATAAATCAGGGACATAGTCTTTGATGTCTGGGGGATATGTTCACACACAGCATTTCTGGCATGTTTTTATTGAATTTTTGGTTTTTACAAGAAGCATAAAAAATGCAGTGGAAAAAATGAATAAAAACATGTGGAAAAATGTACAGTGCAAACTAGCTTACTGCATGACAAAATTCTATAGAAAAGATTCAGCCATCATGTACCCAACATTTAAAAAAAATAATCTTTATTGGTTATTACATGATTACAATTTTTTTAAAACAGGGATGAGTAGCACAAAAGGTGTCATCGCTGGCAAATATGACACTAGTATGGGAAAATATAGCACGTGGCAATAATAGATGTACAACAAGGGCAATTTTGTAACACAGTCAAGTAAGGAAATATACAGTTACCAAGCAAATGCAACTGGAGTATTGTCCAAAGACCACATAAAGAAAAAATATAGATCTAATCATGACATCCATTGATAATAAGCCATAGTCATCTTACCGATTGGTGTGCATATAGCCAGTGATGATGCCGCTTCAAAATTACTTGAGCGTTGTCTCCATGTGTAGAGGCAGAGCAGTGTCATTACAATTGTTGGTCCCATTCAAGTGAAGCTGGTGAGCTCGCCGGTACCAGAGATAGTATTTTTATATTACTTTATTGAAGTTTAAAATGAAACTACGCACTTATTAGGTTATTATATTGAAAATAAAATATTGTGCTTTACAAAACAGCACCAAATTGTCATCAATCCCACATGTTACCTGAAATGAAATTTTTGTCATTGTGTGAAAGCTGTACATTATCATATTTAATATATTGGGGTTTTTTCTGCAGTAAAGAAGCTAAACATGAAGGCCTATATTAACATCACTGGGGACACACTGGTAATGAAATTTCATCGACCAAATGAAAATATCAAGCTAGAAGGTTTTATTCTAGGATATGGTAGCAATTACTTCACAAACCAATACATCCAGTGGCCAGATAATGGGAAGTCATACATCACGGATGTTGGTAAGTTTTTTCATTTATTGTAAATATTTTCAAATTTATGTTTGCGAAAAAATATTGGGGGTCATTTATTATACTGAAATACGCTTATATTAGGCGGATTTCACCGCAATCTGCGACTTTTCCCCGCTCACGTCAGGTCTAAAACTGTGGGCGTGGCATGGGTGGGGAAGGGGACGGCCGGCAAGCCCATCTCATTCATCATTTTGTACGCTTGGTATAGGCGTAGAAAATGGTCTAAATGAAAGCCAGCTAGTAAGCTGGCTTACATTTAGAAGCAGCGCTGTACACGCCAAAGTTATCTCTCCTGCTTCGCCGCTGCTCTCCATGTCCGGGGAGTCCTGCAGTCCCTGCTCTGCTGTTCTTCTCCAGCCTGCATTGCACAGTCACCTGTCTGTGTACAGAGTCCATTCATAGTGCGCTCTGTACGCATTCAATACACAGCAACGTGGTCCAGAGGAGACCAGTGAGGAGGGACGAGTATAGCACTCAGCTCACGGCGCTTCCCGTGCCCCCTGCCGACTAGTGAGCACTACTATAATGGAAGCACTCACTAGTATGAATGGGCCCCCTCCCACGCTGGGCCCCTGTACAGCTGAAATGGCTGCAGAGGTGGTATGTTCACTTCTGTGTGGGATGGATCTGTACAGCCATGGGAGGGGTTAGAGTTAGATCTGTGATTAGGGGAAGGGAGAGACCACTGCTGCAGCTCACCAGTGTGGTCAGGTGATGATCTTACCCACCTTAGGGGAAGTTCAGGAGGAGGTTATATATAGATCCTTGCTCCCACAAAAGCAGAAAGTTCTGGGTACACTCGACTAATAGGACAGAGCAGCAGAAACACAGAAAAGTGAAATTTGGCCGAGCTTGTTAGAAACTGAGCTGGTGCAGCAATGGCCAGTGCAGAGTTGGCTGCCTGCTGCAGCTGTATTCTCATCTGTAGCCTCTTCTTTACTATCCCAGCTCTTACAGTACTATATGTGTTCCAGGGAATGTGATTGCAATTTAGTAAAAGGCAAATAAACTACGAGAGTATTTGCTGACAAAAAATATATAAAATATATATTATACACAATAAATAAACAGCAAAATGAATAGATACTTTATTTACCATTTACCTCTAGGACACTGAGACAAATGTAGCATGTTTTAAAGGGTAACTGTTAGGTTTTCATCAAAAAAACTATTTTAGCATATGTTACTGCTGCAGCAGCATTATGCATAAAGCAATCTTTAGTTTCTTCACATACCACTGTTTTCCTTGAGTTTTTCCCTTAGTCACGGCTGTTTAAACATTTACAATATAAGGACCTTCTCAAGATGGCTCCTCTTGACAGTTCTCTGAGGCCAAAACTGCTTTCCCTCACTTCCCTTGCACACTTGCTGTAGTCTTGTACTTGTTCCACTACTTATGGGCTGCACGGGCATGAGTTCAGTCACTTTGGTGCACAATCCCGTCCTGCAGCGCGTGATACCACGAGTCCCGCCGCTGTAGGTCACGGGTCTTGCGGGATCACGCGGCGTAGGACGGGATTGCACACCGAGGTGACTTAACTCATGCCCATGCAGCCAGCGGATCAGCGGAACAAGTACAAGAGGGATGAGGGGATGATCTGTGGGGTTGCCCAGACGGCTAGGCCCTTCACAGTAGTTATTAACCCCTGTCAGCAGTCCCCCATTAACTGAAGGGGGGACTGCTGAAAGGGGTTAATAACTACTGTGAAGGTGGGACTGCTGAAAAGGGTTAAAGTACAAGGGGGTGGGGGGATGATATGTGGGGTTGCCCAGATGGCTAGTCACTTCACAGTAGTTATTAACCCCTATTATCAGTCCCCCATTCACTGAAGGGATTAATAACTACTGTGAAGGCGGGACTGCTGAAAGGGGTTAAGGTACAAGGGGGGTGGGGGGAAGATCTGTAAGGTTGCCCAAACGGCTAGGCTCTTCACAGTAGTTATTAACCCCTTTCAGCAGTCCCCCATTCACTGAGGGGGGGACTGATGAAAGGGGTTATTAACTACTGTTAAGGGGTGACTGCTGAAAGGGTTAAAGTACAAGAGGGTGGGGGGGATGATCTGTGGGGTTGCCCAGAAGGCTAGGCCCTTCACAGTAGGTATTAACCCCTTTCAGCAGTCCCTAATTCACTAAAGGGGGGACTGCTGAAAAGGGTTAATAACTACTGTGAAGGGGGACTGATGAAAGGGGTCAATAGCTACTGTGAAGCCCCCCTCTCCCCCGGTGATGGGTGTGTGACTTCATGGGGTGGGGGCGTGGCTTCATAGGGCGTGATACAAAGGGGCTTGTGTCCCGAATGTTTTCAGACCCTAGCAACGCCCCTGGATTACTGAGAGACACGCCTCCTCACTCTGAAGCCTAATGCAGGCATGCAGTGTGAAGGACCGCCCCTCTGTCTTCCTAGCCACAGACAGACAAGCCATAGCAAAGGTCTTTTAAGGGAGCCGTGAAAGGGACATTAAGGAAAGCTGTTATTATTAGGTAATTACAGATCTTTTGGCAATCATTGACAGACTAACTCAGGTATACATGCCTAGCTCTAATAAACTAGCAAATAAAATAAAAATATGACAGCTATACTTTAAGTATAAAAGAATAGGGTCAGTGTATTAGACTAGCCACAGGTGAGTTGTATTTGTAGGGTGTTATAAAGAATAAAGACTATATTAAAGATGAAACAATGTGTATTGAGATATATGAAGTTATTAAATCATGATTCTCAGAATCTGCAACTTAGCTTTGGTTGTGGTCACCTAATGTATGTTGTCACTAAAGATTAATCAGCAGAGATCTCTAAGGCAAGCACTGTATGTTTTATGAGAGAAATATATCTTTCTCATGTACAATCTATGTAGGAAAATCTAAGCAGCAAAGGTATAAAATAAACATAAAGGAGGAAATTGTTTAGTTTAAAAAAGCTGTATTCCATCATTTTTACATAACTCAATTTCCACTCATATTTTCTCCTGACTGATCTAATGAAGCATTATTATGTCATGGGATTTTCACATCCACCTTGGTAGCAGTAAATCTTTTTCCCTGTTGTAAATGTTGCCAAAGCCATGACAGCCTCTATAGATCTATGGATTTAGCTAGTTTAGTTTTTAAAAAAATATTTATGAATTCACATTCCTTAACCCCTTCAGGCCATTTTTCACCTTAACGATCAGGCCATTTTTTGCAAATCTGACATGTGTCACTTTATGTGGTAAAAACTTTAAAACGCTTTTACTTATCCGGGCCATTCTGAGATATTTTTTTCTCGTCACATATTGTTCTTCATGACAAAAAAAGTCAAAATATTTCATTTTTTTAAATAAAAAAAACAAATTTACACAAAATTAGCAATTTTCTAAATTTCCATTTCTCTGCTTTTAAAACAGATGGTGATACCTCCTAAAGTAGTTATTACTTAACATTTTTCATATGTCTACTTCATGTTTGGATAATTTTGGATAATTACATTTTAATCTTTTCGAACGTTAGAAGGCTTAGAAGTTTAGAAGCAAGTCACTTTGTAAGGCTTACATAATATAAACCACCCATAAATGGCCACATTTTAGAAACTACACCCCTCAAGGTATTCAAAACTGATTTTACAAACTTTGTTAACCCTTTAGGTGTTTCACAAGAATTAAAGGAAAATGTAGATGACATTTCAGATTTTCACTTTTTTGACATATTTTCCATTTTAATTAATTTTTTCCAGTAACAAAGCAAGGGTTAACAGCCAAACAAAACGTAATATTTTTTGCCCTGATTCTGTAGTTTACAGAAACACCCCATATGTGGTCATAAACTGCTATACGGGCAAACGGCAGGGCGCAGAAGGAAAGGAACGCCATATGGTTTTTGGAAGGCAAATTTCACTGGGATAATTTTAAGTTGTCATGTCACATTTGAAGACCTGATTTCTACTCTAGAGTAGAAACTTTAAAAAAGTGACCCCATTTTGGAAACTACACCCCTCAAGGTATTCAAAACAGATTTTACAAATGTTGTTAACCCTTTAGGTGTTTCACAAGAATTAAAGGAAAATTTAGATGAGATTTCAGAATTTCACTTTTTGGGCAGACTTTCCATTTTAATAAATTTTTTCCAGCAACAAAACAACAGTTAACAGACAATTTTTTTTATATTTATTACCCTGATTCTGTAGTTTACAGAAGCACCCCACATGTGGTCGTAAACTGCTGTACGGGCACACGGCATGGCACAGAAGGAAAGGAATGCCATATGGTTTTTGGAAGGCAAATTTCACTGGGATAATTTTAAGTTGCCATGTCACATTTGAAGACCTCCTGATGCACCTCTAGAGTAGAAACTTTAAAAAAGTGACCCCATTTTGGAAACTACACCCCTCAAGGTATTCAAAACTGATTTTACAAACTTTGTTAACACTTTAGGTGTTTCACAAGAATTAAAGGAAAATGTAGATGAGATTTCAGAATTTCACTTTTTTGGCAGATTTTCCATTTTAATCAATTTTTTCCAGCAACAAAACAACAGTTAACAGACATTTTTTTTAAATATTTATTACCCTGATTCTGTAGTTTACAGAAGCACCCCACATGTGGTCGTAAACTGCTGTACGGGCACACGGCAGGGCACAGAAGGAAAGGAATGCCATATGGTTTTTGGAGGGCATATTTAACTGGGATAATTTTAAGTTGCATGTCACATTTGAAGACCCCCTGATGCACCCCTAGAGTAGAAACTCCCAAATAGAGACTCCATTTTGGAAACTATGGGATAAGGTGGCAGTTTTGTTGGTACTATATTAGGGTACATATGATTTTTGATTGCTCTATATTACACTTTTTGTGATGTAAGGTAACAAAAAATAGCTGTTTTGGCACCGTTTTTATTTTTTGCTATTAAAAAGGTTCATCTGGCAGGTCAAGGTATTTTTATAGAGCAGGTTGTTACGGACACGACAATACCAAATATAACTACTTTTGTGTTGTTGTTTGTTTCAGTTTTACATAATAAAACATGTCTCCATATTCTGAAAGCCATCTTTTTTTTTTTTTTTTGGGCAACTGGCTTTTGATCGCTTGGTATTACACTTTTTGTGATGTAAGATGACCAGAAATGACTTTTTGGACACCCTTTTTTTTTTTTTTACAGTGTTCACCTGAGGGGTTAGGTCATGTGATATTTTTATACAGCAGGTTCTTGAGGACATGGCAATACATGTTTATGTTGTACCTGATGAAGAAGCCAGTTTGACTTAAAACACATCATAAGTAAGCACAAACTGACCCTGTTTCTTAAGATAGGACACATGCATTTCTGACTGCTTGTGGATCCAGCATGTTAGGCTACTTTCACTCTAGCATTTTTGCTGGATCCGGCAGGGCTCAGCAAAAATGCTTCAGTTACTGATAATACTCATCTACATCCGTTATGAACAGATCCGGTTGTATTATCTTTAACATACCCAAGACGGATCCGTCATGAACTCCATTAAAAGTCAATGGGGGATGGATCAGTTTTCTATTGTGTCAGATTGTGTCCGAGAAAACGGATCCGTCCCCATTGACTTGCATTGTGGGTCATGATCCGCATCCCAGGACGGAAAGCAAACCGCAACATGCTGCGGTTTGCTCTCCTGTATGAGAACGGAATGGAATGCATTTTGGAGCATTCTGTTCTGTTCAGTTACGTTTTGTCCCCATTGACAATTTGAGACCCTATGACGTTTTCAATACCGGAAAATAGAAACGCTAGTGTGAAAGTAGCTTTATCCTCCAGCAAGAAATATTTGTATCAGCAGCTATTCAGAATGAAACTATAGTTTTCATTATTTTTATATTGTTTAAGAAACAACTGAACACTTTCAATGTAGCTACTGAACAAATAATAATGCTTTTTTAACAGATCAACTTGCTAGGTCTTGATTATCTGTCCTTTGCTACAGCAGGCTAAGACTAGGATCCATTCCATGTCCATAAATAAACGTCTTTGCAACATAAAAATTGCAACTGCTGAAGGCATGACCTGCCCAAGGATTTTATTTTTGTTCTGACCTTTCCCTGGTCAGCCTTAGGTCTTTGATGTTTGTACATAAACCTGGGTAATTAACCTTTGCATACTGATATAGAAGATGATTGAGATTAAGTAGCTTAAGGTCACAAAACTAGTATAAAGTATGTCGCTATCACAATTGTGCCTC